>NC_079191.1:371505638-371595638 GCF_029499605.1 Hyla sarda
ACTCTGGTTTGATGTCCACATTTTCTATGTTGGTATTTATTTGAGTTGTAGTGTTTGTGTTTTTGAGCCTCAGAAATGAGAGGATACTTTGTACTTCTGATCGATACGAGCTGTCGGCCATTGTCTTGCCCTTTGATGCCAAAATGCAAGCCGCCATCCATTTAGAATACTGGGATTCCTAGTGATCCAAAGTGGAAAGAAAGAAATGATTCTGAATGTTCAGTCGTAGGTAATGAGGTGTTCAACCAATACATTTTTTTTCTGCTCTTTTTCCCATAGACCTTTCTATAGGAATTCACTAATGTCAACAAAACATTTGTAAACAAATTGTACTAAAAAGTCCCAGTCATTAGAATAACCTTTTGACATGTCGCACAGACATGTCAACAGTTTTAATTGGTCAGGATCATAATGCTGCGACCTCCACCGATCAGGAGAATGAGCGGGAAGAAGTGTGCGCTAAAGTGCTTCACTCCCTGGCTCACCTCCACCTCCATCCAGCCCCATAGATTAAGATCCTGACCAATCTAAACATTTGAAATGTCTCTGTGACATGCCAAAAGTTTTTTTTTAAATAACAGGGAGACATTAAAGGGGTACTCCGGTGAAAACCTTTTTTCTTTTAAATCAACTGGTGGCAGAAAGTTAAACATATTTGTAAATTACTTCTATTAAAAAATCTTAATCCTTCCAGTACTTATTAGCTGCTGAATGCTACAGAGGAAATTCCTTTCTTTTTGGAACACTGATGACATCACGACCACAGTGCTCTCTGCTGACATCTCTGTCCATTTTAGCAACCATGCATAGCAGATGTATGCTAAGGGCAGCATGGTGGCTCAGTGGTTAGCACTGCTGCCTTATTATTATAATAACGTCAGCAGAGAGAACTGTGCTCGTGATGTCATCAGAGAGCATTCAAAAAAGAAAAGAATTTCCTCTGTAGTATTCAGCAGCTAATAAGTACAGGAAGGATTAAGATTTTTTAATATAAGTAATTTACAAATATGTTTAACTTTCTGCCACCAGTTGAATTAAAAGAAAAAAGGTTTTCACCGGAGTACCTCTTTAAGTGCTTCACACCCTGGTTCACCTCCTTGCTGCACAAGACAAGCTCCATAGACTTCTAATGGATGGGGAATGAAGCTTATAACCATACGCTTCTCCACACTAGTTCTGGTGATCTGCGGTGGTCTGAACACTTAGACCCCTGCCGATCAAAACTTTTACCACCTCATCTCTTTTTCTAAGGACAGGGACTCTTGTCCTAGGACTGGTTTTATAGAAAGCCAACTTTATTATTTGCATACAACAGCTCCTGTCCTCATCGTATCTTCATATATGTGGAGATATTGTTCCCTCAAAATGTTACATTAATTAAAAAAAAATCTGTACATAGCAGCAATAGGACACGTGCAAGGGAAAAGTGGAACAATTGCCCAAAGCAACCAATCAGATCACTTCTTTATTTTTAAAAAGGCCTCTGAACAATGAAAGAAGCGATCTGATTGGTTGCTATGGGCAACTGCTCCACTTTTCCTCTGCACAGGTTTTAATAAATCTCCCCTGCCATGTATTGTATCGAATGCAAATCAAATCTAATAGTAATAGTAGCTGGACATGATCTTTATACTTACATTATCACATCTGAGGTGTATTTCATTCATCCCTTCTGCAAATGGTATTAAGAGTTTTATCCCAAATCTTCTCTGTGAGACATTGACATCTGGTACAACTTCACAGCCTGAACATAGACGGACACGATCATTAGGATGGAATCTGTATTACATTTGGTTTGCATTTGGTTTTGTTAGTGTTACGCCGAGCGCTCCGGGTCCCCGCTCCTCCCCGGAGCGCTCGCTACACTCTCGCTACTGCAGCGCCCTGGTCAGATCTACTGACCGAGTGCGCTGCGATACCGCCTCCAGCCGGGATGCGATTCGCGATGCGGGTGGCGCCCGCTTGCGATGCGCACCCCGGCTCCCGTACCTGACTCGCTCTCCGTCGGTCCTGTCCCGGCGCGCGCGGCCCCGCTCCCTAGGGCGCGCGCGCGCCGGGTCTCTGCGATTTAAAGGGCCACTGCGCCGCTGATTGGCGCAAGTGGTTCTAATTAGTGTGTTCACCTGTGCACTCCCTATGTATACCTCACTTCCCCTGCACTCCCTCGCCGGATCTTGTTGCCATTGTGCCAGTGAAAGCGTTTCCTTGTGTGTTCCTAGCCTGTGTTCCAGACCTCCTGCCGTTGCCCCTGACTACGATCCTTGCTGCCTGCCCCGACCTTCTGCTACGTCCGACCTTGCTTCTGTCTACTCCCTTGTACCGCGCCTATCTTCAGCAGTCAGAGAGGTTGAGCCGTTGCTAGTGGATACGACCTGGTCACTACCGCCGCAGCAAGACCATCCCGCTTTGTGGCGGGCTCTGGTGAAAACCAGTAGTGACTTAGAACCGGTCCACTAGCACGGTCCACGCCAATCCCTCTCTGGCACAGAGGATCCACCTCCTGCCAGCCGGCATCGTGACAGTAGATCCGGCCATGGATCCCGCTGAAGTCCCTCTGCCAGTTGTCGCCGACCTCACCACGGTGGTCGCCCAGCAGTCACAACAGATAGCGCAACAAGGCCACCAGCTGTCTCAACTGACCTTGATGCTACAGCAGCTACTACCACAGCTTCAGCAATCATCTCCTCCGCCAGCTCCTGCACCTCCTCCGCAGCGAGTGGCCGCTTCAGGCCTACGACTATCCTTGCCGGATAAATTTGATGGGGACTCTAAATTTTGCCGTGGCTTTCTTTCTCAATGTTCCCTGCACTTGGAGATGATGTCGGACCAGTTTCCTACTGAAAGGTCTAAGGTGGCTTTCGTAGTCAGCCTTCTGTCTGGAAAAGCTCTGTCATGGGCCACACCGCTCTGGGACCGCAATGACCCCGTCACTGCCTCTGTACACTCCTTCTTCTCGGAAATTCGAAGTGTCTTTGAGGAACCTGCCCGAGCCTCTTCTGCTGAGACTGCCCTGTTGAACCTGGTCCAGGGTAATTCTTCCGTTGGCGAGTACGCCGTACAATTCCGTACTCTTGCTTCTGAACTATCCTGGAATAATGAGGCCCTCTGCGCGACCTTTAAAAAAGGCCTATCCAGCAACATTAAAGATGTTCTGGCCGCACGAGAAATCCCTGCTAACCTACATGAACTCATTCATCTAGCCACTCGCATTGACATGCGTTTTTCCGAAAGGCGTCAGGAGCTCCGCCAGGATATGGACTTTGTTCGCACGAGGCGTTTTTTCTCCCCGGCTCCTCTCTCCTCTGGTCCCCTGCAATCCGTTCCTGTGCCTCCCGCCGTGGAGGCTATGCAGGTCGACCGGTCTCGCCTGACACCTCAAGAGAGGACACGACGCCGCATGGAGAATCTCTGCCTGTACTGTGCCGGTACCGAACACTTCCTGAAGGATTGTCCTATCCGTCCTCCCCGCCTGGAAAGACGCACGCAGACTCCGCACAAAAGTGAGACAGTCCTTGATGTCAACTCTGCTTCTCCACGCCTTACTGTGCCTGTGCGGATATCTGCCTCTACCTTCTCCTTCTCTACTATGGCCTTCTTGGATTCCGGATCTGCAGGAAATTTTATTTTGGCCTCTCTCATCAACAGGTTCAACATCCCGGTGACCAGTCTTGCCAGACCCCTCTACATCAATTGTGTTAACAATGAAAGATTGGACTGTACCATACGTTTCCGCACGGAGCCCCTCCTAATGTGCATCGGACCTCATCACGAGAAAATTTAGTTTTTGGTCCTCCCCAATTGCACTTCCGAAATTCTCCTCGGACTACCCTGGCTTCAACACCATTCCCCAACCCTGGATTGGTCCACTGGGGAGATCAAGAGTTGGGGTTCCTCTTGTTTCAAGGACTGCCTTAAACCGGTTCCCAGTTCTCCTTGCCGTGACCCTGTGGTTCCCCCTGTAACCGGTCTCCCTAAGGCCTATATGGACTTTGTGGATGTTTTTTGCAAAAAACAAGCTGAGACTCTACCTCCTCACAGGCCTTATGACTGTCCTATTGACCTCCTCCCGGGCACTACTCCACCCCGGGGCAGAATTTATCCTCTCTCTGCCCCAGAGACTCTTGCTATGTCTGAGTACATCCAGGAAAATTTAAAAAAGGGCTTTATCCGCAAATCCTCCTCTCCTGCCGGAGCCGGATTTTTCTTTGTGTCCAAAAAAGATGGCTCCCTACGTCCTTGCATTGACTACCGCGGTCTTAATAAAATCACGGTAAAGAACCGCTATCCTCTACCTCTTATCTCTGAACTCTTCGATCGCCTCCAAGGTGCCCACATCTTTACCAAACTGGACTTAAGAGGTGCTTATAATCTCATCCGCATCAGAGAGGGGGATGAATGGAAAACGGCATTTAACACTAGAGATGGCCACTTTGAGTATCTGGTCATGCCCTTTGGCCTGTGCAACGCCCCTGCCGTCTTCCAAGACTTTGTTAATGAAATTTTTCGTGATCTCTTATATTCCTGTGTTGTTGTATATCTGGACGATATCCTGATTTTTTCTGCCAACCTAGAAGAACACCGCCAGCATGTCCGCATGGTTCTTCAGAGACTTCGTGACAATCAACTTTATGCCAAAATGGAGAAATGTCTGTTTGAATGTCAATCTCTTCCTTTCCTAGGATACTTGGTCTCTGGCCAGGGACTACAAATGGATCCAGACAAACTCTCTGCCGTCTTAGATTGGCCACGCCCCTCCGGACTCCGTGCTATCCAACGTTTTTTGGGGTTCGCCAATTATTACAGACAATTTATTCCACATTTTTCTACCATTGTGGCTCCTATCGTGGCTTTAACCAAAAAGAATGCCACTCCTAAGTCATGGCCTCTTCAAGCGGAAGACGCCTTTAAACAGCTCAAGTCTGCCTTTTCTTCGGCTCCCGTGCTCTCCAGACCGGACCCATCTAAACCCTTCCTATTGGAGGTTGATGCCTCCTCAGTAGGAGCTGGAGCGGTCCTTCTACAAAAAAATTCTTCCGGGCATGCTGTTACTTGTGGTTTTTTTTCTAGGACCTTCTCTCCGGCGGAGAGGAACTACTCCATCGGGGATCGAGAGCTACTAGCCATTAAATTAGCACTTGAGGAATGGAGGCATCTGCTGGAGGGATCAAGATTTCCAGTTATTATTTACACCGATCACAAGAACCTCTCCTATCTCCAGTCTGCCCAACGGCTGAATCCTCGCCAGGCCAGGTGGTCTCTGTTCTTTGCCCGATTTAATTTTGAAATTCACTTTCGGCCTGCCGATAAGAACATTAGGGCCGATGCTCTCTCTCGTTCCTCGGATGCCTCGGAAGTAGAGCTCTCTCCGCAACACATCATTCCTCCTGACTGCCTGATCTCCACTTCTCCAGCCTCCATCAGGCAAACTCCTCCAGGGAAGACCTTCGTCTCTCCACGCCAATGCCTCGGAATCCTCAAATGGGGTCACTCCTCCCATCTCGCAGGTCATGCGGGCATCAAGAAATCCGTGCAACTCATCTCTCGTTTCTATTGGTGGCCGACTCTGGAGACGGATGTTGTGGATTTTGTGCGAGCCTGCACTGTCTGTGCCCGGGATAAGACTCCTCGCCAGAAGCCCGCTGGTCTTCTTCATCCTCTGCCTGTCCCCGAACAGCCTTGGTCTCTGATTGGTATGGACTTTATTACAGACTTACCCCCATCCCGTGGCAACACTGTTGTTTGGGTGGTCGTTGATCGATTCTCCAAGATGGCACATTTCATCCCTCTTCCTGGTCTCCCTTCAGCGCCTCAGTTGGCAAAACAATTTTTTGTACACATTTTTCGTCTTCACGGGTTGCCCACGCAGATCGTCTCGGACAGAGGCGTCCAATTCGTGTCAAAATTCTGGAGGGCTCTCTGTAAACAACTCAAGATTAAATTAAACTTTTCTTCTGCCTATCATCCTCAATCCAATGGGCAAGTAGAAAGAATTAACCAGGTCCTGGGTGATTATTTACGGCATTTTGTTTCCTCCCGCCAGGATGACTGGGCAGATCTTCTACCATGGGCCGAATTCTCGTATAACTTCAGAGTCTCTGAATCTTCCTCCAAATCCCCATTTTTCGTGGTGTACGGCCGTCACCCTCTTCCCCCCCTCCCTACTCCCTTGCCCTCTGGTTTGCCCGCTGTGGATGAAATATCTCGTGATCTTTCCACCATATGGAAAGAGACCCAAAATTCTCTCTTACAGGCTTCATCACGCATGAAGAAGTTTGCTGATAAGAAAAGAAGAGCTCCCCCCATTTTTTCTCCTGGAGACAAGGTATGGCTCTCCGCTAAATATGTCCGCTTCCGTGTCCCTAGCTACAAATTGGGACCACGCTATCTTGGTCCTTTCAAAATTTTGTGCCAGATTAATCCTGTCTCTTACAAACTTCTTCTTCCTCCTTCTCTTCGTATTCCTAATGCCTTTCACGTTTCTCTTCTTAAACCACTCATCATCAACCGTTTCTCTCCCAAACTTGTTTCTCACACTCCTGTTTCCGGCTCCTCGGACATCTTCTCCGTAAAGGAGATACTGGCCTCCAAGAAGGTCAGAGGGAAAACTTTTTTTTTGGTCGATTGGGAGGGTTGTGGTCCTGAAGAGAGATCCTGGGAACCTGAGGACAATATCCTAGACAAAAGTCTGCTCCTCAGGTTCTCAGGCTCAAAGAAGAGGGGGAGACCCAAGGGGGGGGGTACTGTTACGCCGAGCGCTCCGGGTCCCCGCTCCTCCCCGGAGCGCTCGCTACACTCTCGCTACTGCAGCGCTCCGGTCAGATCCACTGACCCGGTGCGCTGCGATACCGCCTCCAGCCGGGATGCGATTCGCGATGCGGGTGGCGCCCGCTCGCGATGCGCACCCCGGCTCCCGTACCTGACTCGCTCTCCGTCGGTCCTGTCCCGGCGCGCGCGGCCCCGCTCCCTAGGGCGCGCGCGCGCCGGGTCTCTGCGATTTAAAGGGCCACTGCGCCGCTGATTGGCGCAAGTGGTTCTAATTAGTGTGTTCACCTGTGCACTCCCTATGTATACCTCACTTCCCCTGCACTCCCTCGCCGGATCTTGTTGCCATTGTGCCAGTGAAAGCGTTTCCTTGTGTGTTCCTAGCCTGTGTTCCAGACCTCCTGCCGTTGCCCCTGACTACGATCCTTGCTGCCTGCCCCGACCTTCTGCTACGTCCGACCTTGCTTCTGTCTACTCCCTTGTACCGCGCCTATCTTCAGCAGTCAGAGAGGTTGAGCCGTTGCTAGTGGATACGACCTGGTCACTACCGCCGCAGCAAGACCATCCCGCTTTGCGGCGGGCTCTGGTGAAAACCAGTAGTGACTTAGAACCGGTCCACTAGCACGGTCCACGCCAATCCCTCTCTGGCACAGAGGATCCACCTCCTGCCAGCCGGCATCGTGACAGTTAGGCTATGTTCACATCAGCGTTAGGGAAATCCGTTGTTTCTACGTCATTGTCACAAAACGGAGGTTATTCTTAACAGATGAAAAAATAATGTTAGGCTGCTTTCACACTACCGTTTGTGCTGTAAGAAGATAGCGGGAGAATTTTTTTTGCTTGCAACGTCTTTTTCTCCCGCTATCTTCCAGCAGAATAACGAGAGTCATAACAGATGTTAGAGGAATCCCATTCAAGTGAAAGGGATCCTCTTTGCCCGTTATGACTCCCATTAGGCACTGTTACAATAACGGACGTTAATGGTGTTCAAAGTGAAAAAAAAATAAAAAAAAGAGCCCTTAAAGGGGTACTCCGGTGGAAAACAAATCAACTGGTGCCAGAAAGTTAAACAGATTTGTTAATTACTTCTATTAAAAAATCTTTACCCTTCCAATACTTATTAGCTGCTATATACTACAGAGGAAATTCTTTTCTTTTGGAATTTCTTTTTTGTCTTGTCCACAGTACTCTCTGCTGACACCTGATGCCCGTATCAGGAACTGTCCAGAGCAGGAGAAAATCCCCATAGCAAACCTATGCTGCTCTGGACAGTTCCTGACACGGTCAGAGGTGTCAGCAGAGAGCACTGTGGACAAGACAAAAAAGAATTTTGAAAAGAAAATAATTTCCTCTGTAACATACAGCTGCTAATAAGTACTGAAAGGATTAATATTTTTAAATAGAAGTAATTTACAAATCTGTTTAACTTTCTGGCACCAGTTCATAAAAACAAAAAAAAAAGTTTTCCCCCCAGAGTACCCCTTTAACGTCTGTTTGTAACGAAGCCTCTCACATAGTGGCCCTTATTTACTAAGAGTGTTGTGTAGGTTTCTTTGTGGGTTCTAATTCCCTACAATTCATTTCCCATGGTATTTACTAAGGTTTCCCTATTTTCCACTTTCCCTACATTTTGCTTTTTTTTTTTTTACACATGCTCTGATCTGTAGGGTTTTCCTTATCTGAAATCCACCACATATTCTGTGGAAACCTTAGTAAATATGTTGTTTTTTTGTGAAAATGTCGAAACATGCCCCTTTTAGGTAACTGACCACACCCCCTTCCCCGACGGTCACGCCCCTTTTTTGGGTTTTCTTAACAAAATGTAGTTAGTTGGGGTTTCTTCAATTCTGGCGCACAACCTAGCATGTCGGGTTTGGAATAGTAAATGAGGGCCAGTGTGAAAGAAGCCTTAAAGGGGTACTCCGCCCCTGGCATCTTATCCCCTATCCAAAGGATAGGGGATAAGATGTTAGATTGCCGTGGTCCCGCTGCTGGGGACCCCGGGGATCACCGCTGCGGCACCCCGCCATCATTGCTGTACAGAGCGAGTTCTCTCTGTGCGTAATGACAGGCGATACAGGGGCCGGAGCAGCGTGACGTCATGGCCCCGCCCCTCATGACATCACGGCCCGTCCCCTTAATGCAAGTCTATGGCAGGGGGCGTGACGACCGCCACGTTCCCTTCCCATAGACTTGTATTGACGGGGGCGGGCCGTGATGTCACGAGGGGCGGAGCCGTGACGTAACGATGCTCCGGCCCCTGTATTGCCCGTCATTACGTGCAGAGCGATCTCGCTCTGCGCAGTAATGATAGCGGGGTGCTGCAGCAGCGATCCCCGGGGTCCCCAGCAGCGGGACCACGGCAATCTAACATCTTATCCCTATCCTTTGGATAGGGGATAAGATGTCTAGGGGCGGAGTACCCCTTTAATTTCTTAAAATGTTTATCAGTTATTATCCGGTTATCACTGTTAATGTCCATTATTTAAGTCATTTATTTAATCATTTCATGTGGTCACATGATCTGGGTTCACTTCCATTGTTTGTTTTTTCTGAGCATACTCAGTTTCTGGACACTACCAGAAAATACTACCGTCACCATAGACTTCAATGTTACAGTAATAATGTTAAATTAGAATGTCCATTATTTCTGACAGAAAAAAAATTAAGGAGTTCTGCAACATCTGGAGGTCCAGTTTGGAGACCACTGTCATAAGGGTTTGGGGCGTAGGTGAGTCAGGGGCGTTGCTATAGTCACACCGGGGCCCTGGTGCCTATGGGGGCCCCAAAGCACCACTGCCCCATAAGTAGGGTTACCACCTTTATTGCAAAAAATAAATACCGGCCATGGTAATTTGCATAATTAATTATATATGTGTGACATCACAGGATGCACATACGCGTGAGAAATTTTGTCCTATTCTGACCGCTATAACTTTTTTATTTCTCCTTATATGGGCCTGTATGAGGGCTAATTTTTTTGTGCCCTGATCTGCAGTTTTTAACCATTATTGTTTTGATGTGATTTTTTTGATCGCTTTTTTTAATTAAATTTGGGAGTTTCAGTTAGTTACTAACTACAACTCCCAGCATGCCCTGAAACAGCCTGCGGCTCAGTAGCTACCCCACACGAAAACTACAACTCCCAGCATGTTGGGCTATATAGTAGTATATAGTATAGGTCAGTTTTTCCCAACCAGGGGTGCCCCCAGCTGTTGCAAAACTACAACTCCCAGCATGCTGGGAGTTGTAGTTTTGCAACAGCTGGAAGCACTCTGGTTGGGAAACACTGGTAAAGTATACATTGCAACATTCCCGGAGTTGGAGGATTGGCTGGAGAAATACCGGCTTGGACAGTATTTTTGATTTAAAAATGCTGGCAGGGTGGCCTAAATACTGGCTGTACCGGTAAAATACCGGCCGTGGGGGGGCCATAAGAGGCCAGTATTACATTTGGCACATGAGGCCCTGTTGCAGATTTTGCTTCGGGGCCCAAAGGCTCCAAACTACGCCACAGACTTTTGTGGGACTTGACAACCCCTTTAGGAGCGTCCTAACACTGCTTGCTGGGCACTTACTAGAGGGGCATGCCCATTGAAGTGAGTAATGTAAACACGGCCCAGTCAGCAGGTTACAGGTCTGCAGTCATTTGTGAGTCACCATGAGATAAGCGCAGGAATGCTGTGCCCCGGAGGGAGTTGTGTGAAGCCGGGATGTTCTGTTTTCATTAGTGACTCCTCTAGTCAATTTATGGAGATACAAAACATCAGGGCTCGGTCTCCAGTGTGAGAAGAGATCAAATATCCATACACACTGCACTTTACAGCTGATTTCACACTCAAGGTGGGGGGGGGGGATATTCAAAAACTTTATTTCTGTTCCAGCGATATTAATTAATGTCTCTTGTGCTGCTTCGAAAATATGAAAATATGTGAGTTCATTTTCATGCCACTTTAGTTTTTTTTTAGTTTTTTAAAATGTTTTTTGCATCCCGGAAAATTCTGCCGGAAGCATCTCACGTAATATTCCATGATTGCTAATGCCCAGACAAGTGATAACTGTATAGATAAAACATTTCTAAGGCTTAACCCCTTAAGGACCAAGTGTTTTTTTGTTTTTGTACTTTCGTTTTTTCCTCCTGACCTTTTAAAAGTCCTAACCCTTTAAATTTTGCACCAAAAAATCCATATGATGGCTTTTTTTTATGCACCACCAATTCTACTTTGTATTGGCATCTGTCATTTTACCCAAAAATCGACGGCGAAACAGAAAAAAATTATAATTGTGCAACAAAATTGAAGAAAAAACGCAATTTTGTAAGTTTTGGGGGCTTCCGTTTCTACGCAGTACATTTTTCGGCACAAATGACACCTTATCTTTATTCTGTAGGTCCATACGATTAAAATGATACCCTACTTATATAGGTTTGATTTTGTCGTACTTCTGGAAAACAATCATAACTACATGCACAAAAATAAAGATGTTTAAAATTGTCATCTTTTGACCCCTATAACTTTTTTTATTTTCCCACGTACGGGGCAGTATGAGGGCTAATTTTTTTTGCGCCGTGATCTGAAGTTTTTATCAGTACCATATTTGTTTTGATTGGACTTTTTGATCGCTTTTTATTCATTTTTTTTATGGTATAAAAAGTGACCATAAATATGCTATTTTGGACTTTGGAATTTGCACGTACGCCATTGACCGTGCGGTTTAATTAGCAATATATTTTATAGTTTGGACATTTACGCACGTGGCCGTACCACATATGTTTATTTTTATTATTATAGTACACAGTTTTTCTTTTATGGCAAAAGGGGGGGGGGGGGGTGATTAAAACTTTTATTAGGGAATGGGTTAAATCACATTTATTAACTTTTTTTTTTACACTTTTTATTTTTTTTGCAATGATATTGCCCCCGTAGGTGGCTATAACATGTATTACACTGATTGCAGGCACTGATCAATGCACTGTGTGCTGTGGTGGTTGGTGACTTTTTTTTAGCATGTTTTTTTGTTTTTCTCAAAATACAAGCTCTAATGTGTTTTTTTTTAAATGCCAGACAAAAACATATCACAACTGTAACAAAAAAAAATGCCACCAAAAGAGGATTGTAAAATGGAAAAATGCTTGGAATTCATAAACTTTTGTATAAGCAGAAGTACCACTACATACTGACTGACACAATGTGGGAGATTTGTCAAAATCTGTGGAGAGGAAAAGTGGATCAGTTGTCCAAAGCAACCAATCAGATTACTTATTTGTTAGAGGTCTTTATTAAAAATGAAACACGCAACTGGGCAATTTTACCTATTACTCAGGTTTTGATAAATCTCCCCATAAATATTTTCTATCGGGGTGAAGGAATCTTGACATCTGGCAGATTTGTTCCAAATATTTCTGAATGTAAGCCTGGAGAAATCCATGCATATGCAGCAGAAATAACTACTCGAATGTTTGGAAATTATTTATTTTCCATCAAAGAAATTTCTGTAACAAATCTGCCATATTTGAATAAGCAAGGAAATTGAATAAAACAATTTTAGGCAACATGGGAAATGTTTTTTTTAATTATTGTAAATTTTGTTTTCATGTTAGGTTATGTTCACAGGGTATCATACACAGTCAACACCCAATCCACATGTAGTAAATGAAATTTACTAAGAAATATGATCATACTGCGAATTTCCTAATCTTGGTATCATATACTTTTTTGTTTCACTTAAAATTTGGGTAAAAATAAAGTATGGGGAAATGCATTTTACACGCCAAACGTGTGCCAAAGTTTTGTTTTATTTTCCAACCAATCCATCATTATCTGCTTATTTTCCGAAATAGAGGTTTGGTTTTTCTTCTTTTTTCCCCAAGTTTTTGGCGCCTTTTCAGGCTTTTTTATACTTTTAACAGAGAGGATAAAAAAAAAAATTGGTGCACTTTTTGTGCATTTCTGATGCACTAAAGTTTAAAGACATGTGGAGCCCCATTCATGCATTTGATGAAAAAGGTAATAGAAATTCACAATGAAAAAGGAAAAAAGGCAGAAATTTAATGTACATGTGTATTTTTTGTGGAATGTCCAACCGGAAAATATCCAATGGGCATTCCGCAGACAGTGAGGGCCAGCAGAACATGCCTGCGCTAGGACTGCTTGGACATGTGCCGTCTACATAGATGGCAATGCATTTCTGAGCCAATTCCACAGAAAGAATTTACATGTCAGTTCTGTCTGCTGATTTTTCCACCCCGTAATTCCTCTGTGTGCATTGTGCAGCAGAATCCCATTGAAAACAAAAATCGGAAATGTTGCCGCATGAAAGAGTCCATGCTCACAGCCCTGCTGAGAACATTCCCTGAAGTAGATCACTCCTTATATTGTGCGCATTTCTTTGTGTTTGTATATTTTCTTACCTCTCAGGTTTAGCTTTTCCACAGGTTCTCCATGAGAAGCTTCTTTATTCTTAAAATAAGATATTGATGTATCTCTAAAAACAAACCAATACTGCTTGTATGCTTTGAGTGTAAGCTTTTTCGGTCTGAAAGACAAACAGAAAAGAATTATCAGCTACTTGTGTGAACTCTCATAGACGCTCTTATCTAAGTATTACTTTGCTACACTTTACCTATATCGATTGAACTTCAACATCTGTTTGATAGTTATTAACCCAATAATAATGTCCACAATTTTATGATAGTTGTATATAGTGCTACTTATTGGCCTAGTGAACGATTTGAGTGGAGAATCAACATATACCGTGTTTCTCCGAAAATAAGCCCGGGTCTTATATAAATGTTAGTCCCCAAAAACACAACACTAGGGCTTATTTTCAGGGTAGGGCTTATTTATTTATGGGGGGCTGCAGGAGTGTGGAGGATGGGGGGCTGTAGCAGTGTGGAGGATGGGGGCTGTAGCAGTGTGGAGGACGCCGCACCCCCCCCATCCTCCCACAGCCCCCCATCCTCCACACTGCTACAGCCCCCCCCATCCTCCACACTGCTACAGCCCCCCAATCCTCCACACTGCTACAGCCCCCCATCCTCCATACTGCTACAGCCCCCCATCCACCCCTTTCCCCCGTCGTCCTCCACACTCCTACAGTGCTTCCCACCCCTCTGCCATAATAAACTACCATACCTTACACCTTCATACCATACAGAAGCTGCAGCCTTTGGCTGTCCGGGCATGCTGGGAGTTGTAGTTTGGCCACAGCTGGAGGCACCCTGGTTGGGAAACACTGCCATATCTAACTATCTATCCTACAATACCGTAAATAAGCTGCAGCGGGACCTCCTTCTGTTGCTTAGCAGCCGGGGGCAGGGACACGTCCGTGACGTTGGCCGTGCATACGCGCCGACGTTTTAAAGTGACAGCGTCCCTGTCCCCGGCTGCTAAGCAACAGAAGGAGGTCCCGCTGCAGCTTCTGTACGGTATTGTAGGATAGATAGTTAGATATGGCAGTGTTTCCCAACCAGGGTGCCTCCAGCTGTGGCCAAACTACAACTCCCAGCATGCCCGGACAGCCAAAGGCTGTCCGTGCATGCTGGGAGTTGTAGTTTGGCCACAGCTGGAGGCACCCTGGTTGGAAAACACTGAGATATGGGACCAGCCAAATGCGGGCATTACTGGCGGCCACGGTCCGGATCTGGATCGCGGTCCGTCCAGTTGATTACCCTGACCTAGGTCTTATTTTCGTGGTAGGGCTTATATTGCAGCCCACCCTGAAAATACTGCTAGGGCTTACTTTTGGGGTAGGGTTTATTTTTGGGGAAACACGTCAATTCTACATAAGAATAATATTGGCACATTTCTGCACCCATATTACTGGCCCAACTGTGGGTCTAATGGCCAAAACAGTGATCTATGACACTTGGGGGAGTTTTATCAAGACCTGTCCAGAGGAAAAGTTGCTGAGTTGCCCATAGCAACCAATCAGATCGCTTCTTTCATTTTTGAAAAGGCCTCTGAAAAATGAAAGAAGCGATCTGATTGGTTGCTATGGGCAACTCAGCAACTTTTCCTCTGGACAGGTTTTGAGAAAACTCCCCCTGTGTGTTGAGGTCAATAGACCTATAGTTGGGACAAAATATGGAAGTGGAAATAAACCAGTTTAATACTTAATGTAACAAGTAATAAGTACAGTATTTGATATCACAGATGGAGATTTTTCTATATATCTATTTTAGTGCGCATGATTATTGGTTTAAGCATCCTCCCTTTGCCCTCACTCCCCTTCTCTTCCATGGCCCATCCCTTTGGATATCCTATTCCAGCTGTAGAAAGTCTGTATGTAATCCTGTCTGCCATCTTCTGTGAAAGGGTCAACATGACATGGGAGACAATCACCTTTATTAGGAAATGGCAGGCAGCATTGCATTTGGGTTGGAGGGGAAAGCTCTTTCACAGCATCAGCCCCTCTGCATCACTGCAGTCCTGTACTGCTGTGCCCATGTGAAAAAAATGCAGTAACCATGAAGAATATGCAGATGGGAGGGTAAGTATGTTTGTATATGTGAAAAAAATGTCTGAAAGTGGATTGGGAGGCAAGATGCTCGAATACGTACCTGAAAAGTTTAAGATTATCTGCAAGTTTTGGAATGTCTGTAATATCCTCCTGCGAAACAGTTAAAATCACAATTAAATATCTTTTACATTTTGTAAGGATTATTCTTTAAAGGGAATTGCCAATGTAGGCAATAGCTCCATATATATGTCAAAAACATCTGACAGGGTATGGGTCCAATTTCTGTCATCCACTTATCTCAAGAATGTGGCAATCTGGTAAGGAGGCCTTATGAAAATAAAAAAGGCAACCTGAACAGTGTCTATGGGAAAATGCTGCAGTATCACTTGCTTTAGTTTTAATAAATTTCAAACAAAAATGCACGGATCATTGTGTAGTGCACAGATCATTGTGCAAGTGCTTGACGCGTTTTGACACTGCACTTCTTAGTCATAAATGATTTACGACAAAGGTGTACAATGTAGAAACACGTCAAATCTTACCTGCTTGAGACTACTGCACATATTGTTGCAACCTTTTAACATGCTTTAATAAAGGAAGAATTATTTTAAGACAAATACGTGCTGGATCACCTGTTTCTCTTTAGTTTTAATAAATGGGCCATTCTCTGGAATGGTGAACTATACACACCTCTGTTTATAGAATTGTAATGTTGAATTTTAGGCTATGAATTGTTGATGGACTACAAGAAAACATATCTGCTAGTGCAAATATTAGAAATGAAAATGCCTGAAATCCTCTACTGCAGCTCAGTCCTTTTCAACTGAATTCTAGAGAGAGGGAGGAAGGCGCCTCATGTGCGGGATCAGTAGATCTTGTTGGTGGGGGTAGGGGACGGTAATTCCCAAGCCGCTTACCAAAGTTGGTTGTGCGCCCACACACAACAAGGTAAAGTGCAGAAGAAGTAAAGAAGAAGGTCCACTGCAGCCCTCCTGGGTAAGAGTAAAATCAAAACCGAAAGACCAGGGAGTCAGGAGTTTGTCTGGCGCAGAGAGGAACCATCAGGCAGCCAAGTAAAATCAATGGATTTATTAGATGCAACGCGTTTCGCTGCGCATGCGCAGCTTCATCAGGCATGCCTGATGAAGCTGCGCATGCGCAGCGAAACGCGTTGCATCTAATAAATCCATTGATTTTACTTGTCTGCCTGATGGTTCCTCTCTGCGCCAGACAAACTCCTGACTCCCTGGTCTTTCGGTTTTGATTTTTCAACTGAATGGGACTGAGCTGGTTTACTAGGCACTGGCACAGCCAAATGTATGGCACTGTGCCTGAGTAAACCTTACAATATCATTATAACAGGGTGTGTACACATACAAATCCATTATTATATCATCGATCTTAAGAATTATTATTCATGTTTTTATAGGGTTAACTGCTAATCTCTCCTGGAAAGTTCAAGTTAATGATATTGTCTTCCCAGATTACATGTTACTACCTGCCTATTTATCTTCTGCATGGCACAGGTGCCCCAATGGATTCAGACACCTTCATACAACAATCCAGTATAAACATTTTTATCAAACCACTGGACCGTGCTGTTATGAATTGTGGATATTCATATTACCATCTTCCTGAATGGAAGATTGTTACGGTAGGAAAGCAGAAGGAATAATTATATTGCATTACAATGGCTCCACATGTAATAGGTGTTTGCCATCATAAGTGCCAGGTAAGGTAACCTGAGGCTTCTTAGGTAGTATTTAGCTGACCCACTATACTACTATACGTAAGTGACAGTGTGTACGAAATGTCTGCTGTGGGTGTCTGGACGTATTAATCAAACATAGTAAATAGCACTTAAATAATCCCATAAGTGGAAATGATGTCTCCATCCTATACCCCTGGTACAATCCCATAAGTGGAGATAGTGTCTACCGTATTTTTCGCCCTATAGGACGCACCGGCGTATAAGACACACCCAATTTATAGGTGCAAAATCTAAAAAAAATAAAGATTTTGAACCCAATAGTGGTCTTCAACCTGCGGACCTCCAGATGTTGCTAAACAACAACTCCCAGCATGCCCGGACAGCCAACGGCTGTCCGGGCATGCTTGGAGTTGTAGTTTTGCAACATCTGGAGGTCTGCAGATTGAAGACCACTGGATAGGAGGTAATATTTACGTGTCCCCGCCGCTCCGGACCAGTCACCGCTGCCCTGGATGTCGCTAAATCGCTGTCGCCGTGTCCCCATCACTCCGGAACGTCTCTGCTGCCGGCCGGGTATCCTCGCTCTCTCCGTCGCCGCCATCACGTCGTTACGCACGTCGACGCACGTACGCGACGATGTGATGACGAGGAAGGAGAGCGCCGGCCATACAGGGGATCCATGAACGGAGAAGACACCGAGGAGGCAGGTAAGGTCCCTCCCGGTGTCCTGTAAGCACTAACCCGGCTATTCAGTCGGGCTGTTCGGGATCGCGGTGAAATCGCGGCGGTCCCGAACAGCCCGACTGAACAGCCGGGTTAGTGTCACTTTCCCTTCAGACGCGGCAGTCAGCTTTGATCGCCGCGTCTGATGGGTTAATACAGGGCAATAACGCGATTGGTGATGTCCTATATTAGCCGCGGGTCCTGGCCGTTGATGGCTGCAGGGACCGCCGCGATAGGTGTGTGTATTCGCCGTATAAGACGCGCCAACTTTTCTCCCCCAGTTTTGGGGAAGAAAAAGTGCGTCTTATACGGCGAAAAATACGGTATGTCCTACACCACTGGTATAATCTCATGAATCAAAATATTGTGGATGCCCCATAGTAAAAAGACTGTTTGTCTTTGTTCACATCTGTGTCTGAGGCTGTTGGGGGCCTACATTACAGAATCTATTCAAACGACTGAACAAAAACATGCAGTATACAGTATTTGGTTGAATCCTGTGAAATTAACAGACATTATAATGGAAACTCGACAGACCCCATGAATGTCAATGGGGTCCATCTGGCTTCATTGGGATCCAACACGCAATGGACTGACCGGCTCTGTTTAACGTTATCTGCCTCGAAAGAAGCCTCCGATGAAAATGTGAACCAAACTTTAGACCCTTACCCATATTAGAAGACATTATAAATGTCAACATCAACACCTACCAAAATTTTGTTGGATTTTCCTCCTTCCAGAGCTACTTCTAGATTAGAAAGAGCTGCTTCAATTTCATCTGTTTCTCCATCTGTCGTTAACTCAACTGACTCCCCTGATAATGATAATTTTCTGATGTGATACTATTGCAGATAAAAAAGAAGTTGTAGATTAGGAACCAGGTACATATACATTGTAAGTTCTGCTTGTCAATACATCTTAATATATAAATGTATGTTTTGTGGCAGCTGCAATCATAGGGCAGGAATAGACAGAAATGTGGCAACAGACTAACATGGGCATTAGGAAGTAGCCTTCCCATAGAGACCATGGAGTTGTAAGGTTATGTTCACACGCGGATTGTATTGGAATGCGCCGTCCCATAGACGGCTGTGCATCCCGTGTGGAGTCCACAGAAAGAATGAACACGTTCATTTTTTCTGCGGACACAGAATTTTGAGTTTCCGTGCCGGAAACATCTGGCATCTGTAAGTATTCCTATCCTGCCTTATCTAGGCTTCCACCGATAAGGCCATGTTCACACAATGGAATTTCTGTGCCAGATGTTCTTAATTCCATGACCGGAAATTCCGCTCGTAAATTCCCTTGCAGCAGAATCCCATTGCTTTCAATGGGATTCTGCTGCACTGTGTACACTGCGGAATTTCTGTGGCGAAAACATCCTGATTCCGCCCTCCACCGAAAGAATTGACATGTCAATTATTTTGACAGAATTCATTCGGAAATGCATTGCCGTTTATGGAGACAGCGCACTTCAGAGCGGTCCTAGTGGCGGCATGTTTCTGCTGGTGCTAGCTATTTGCAGAATGTCTGGGCAGACATTATGCAAAATTTCCGCTGTGTGAACTCATGCTTAAGTGGTAGCAAAGACTATGGAAATGTTTCACGCGAAATATAAAACTTACTTGTAGTGCTGCAAACATTAACATTTCCTCCTCAGTACAGTCAATTTCTCCCAGGAGGATAGCCCATCGCGCTTGTTCAAACAGCTGGTTTATGCGGACAGCGTCATACTAAAAGACGATCAAAATTTATATTGGATTTACACAAAGGTCAATTTCATTGAAAAAACTATTTATTTAAATTTTTTATTTTTTCTCTTTGCTTTATTCTATGTACAGTGGTTGCTCAAACTTCAAAGGTTTCAGGTTACTTAATTATAAATGACAATTGTCTTTCCTTGCCCACTTTCAATTTACAATGTCACAGACAGGGCTCATCTGTGTTGCATGTTTTTGGATGGGTTCACACTTAAAGGGGTACTCTGCCCCCCTAGACATCTTATCCCCTATCCAAAGGTTAGGGGATAAGATGTCTGATCGCGGGGGTCCCACCTCTTGGAACGTCTGCGATCTCCCTGCTGCACCTGGCATTCATTAAGAGCGTTGGGTGCAGCACCAGAGGCTCGTTACATCACGGCCACGCCCCCTCCATGCAAGTCTATGGGAGGGGGTGTGACGGCCAGCATGAGCGGGGTGTGGTCATGACGGACATCATGAGCGGGACGTGATTGTGACATCAAGAGCCTCCTCTCCGCATCGCCAGTCATCCGGCACGGAGAAAAATTTGCTCCGTGCACCAGATGTCTGGGGTGATGCAGCCGAGATTGTGGGGGTTCCCAGCGGAGAGACCCCAACGATCAGACATCTTATCCCCTATCCTTTGGATAGGGGATAAGATGTTTAGGGGCAGAGTACCCATTTAATATTTTGGTCACTATTTTTAGCCAAAACAGAAGTGGGTCTAAAACACAGAAAAGGTGCAAATCGTTTAAAGTTTTTCTTTGTGTTGGTTTTGCTACAGGTTTCGGGAAAAAATACTGAACACAATATGGATCAAATACTGATCAAAATACTACATTTGAACCCTGCTTAAAGGTGACCATAAACTTTATACCGTGGTCAGCTAAGCACCACCTTTGGTGGCTTTGGCCAACTGTCTAAGGTTGTATGGCAGCCTTTCACCTCTCCAGCAACAGACAATATTGGTGGAGAAAAGGGTCGGGCATGCTGTTTCTTTGTGCGAGATTCTATTGTTCTGGAGGGATAAGCCGGCACCAGAGGAGTCTGACTGCAGCTTACCCCTCCCCGTAGAGAACACATATACATTTGGCTATGCCGAGTATGGGTAAGTCGTAGAGATAACAGTTCAGCCAATTTTTTTTTTTCATATCAACTGGCTCCAGAAAGTTAAACAGATTTGTAAATTAATTCTATTAATAAATCTTAATCAGCTGCTGAAGTTGAGTTGTTTTTTTCGGTCTGACAACAGTGCTCTCTGCTGACACCTCTGTCTGTCTCAGGAACTGTCCAGAGTAGGAGCAAATCCCCATAGCAAACCTCTAAAGCTTTGGACAGTTCCTGAGACAGACAGAGGTGTCAGCAGAGAGCACTGGGGTCAGACAGAAAAGAACAGCTCAACTTAAGCATCTGATGAGTACTGTAAGGATAAAGATTTTTTAATAGAAGTAATTTACAAACCTGTTTAACTTTCTGGAGCCAGTTGATATGAAAACAATTTTTTTTCCCACCGGAATACCCCTTTTAAGATGGGTGATCGAGTCTATCAGGGTGAGCATTTACTTGTAGAACACCTGTAAATTATTGCGATATTTTGGGGGCAAATCAGCAATTCATTAGACTCTGTATTAATGAGGTGCTTACACTGATTAACTGTCTAGCATTACTAGCCCAGTGCTTCCCAACCTGGGTGCCTCCAGCTGTTGCAAAACTAAAACTCTCAGTATGCCCAGACAGCCAAAGGCTGTCCGGACGTGCTGGGAGTTTTAGTTTTGCAACAGCTGGAGGCACCCTAGTTGGGAAAAACTGTGCTAGACAATAATTTATAATTACTGCAAAACCCACTGTAGTTTGCACAGGAAGCTAAAGCTATTTTCTCATAAATCCGGTTTATGAAACAATCTGTGGGCAGAATAACTAGAGCATTGTATTAAACTCTATTATAAGAGTCAGGCAAGGTAAAACAAGCAGTAATTGTAGGATGGAGAGGTGGGCGTAAGGGAACTATCTACTCTATAATACAGTCTATTAGGACTTGGGATTGCAAAATATCCTTGAACACTATGTTTACAATAGGCAAACTAGGCAGTTACCTAGGGCTATAGAGAGTAAGGGGGTGCATGGAAATGCAAGTAACAATTTTATTTTTTGAGTCTTAAAGGGGTACTCCAGTGGAAAAGAACTTTTTTTATTTTAATTAAACAACTGGTGCCACAAAGTTAAACAGATTTGTAAATTACTTCTTTTAAAAAATGTGAACCCTTCCAGTGCTTATCAGCTGCTGTATGCTCCACAGGAAGTTCTTTTCTTTTTGAATTTATTTTCTGTCTGGCCACAGTGTTCTCTGCTGACACCTCTGTCCATGTAGAGAACTGTCCAGAGCAGGAAAGGTTTGCTATGGGGATTTGCTCCTGCTCTGGACAGTTCCTGACATGGACAGTGGTGTCAGCAGAGAGCACTGTGGTCAGACAGAAAATAAATTCCGGTAGCCCTGTGTGTTTTGCTCATAGGGGAATATGCTGTGTATGGGCTATGTGTAACCCCACCCTCATGCTAAGTACCAGAGACTTGCATATTATAGTATATAATGTAAAATGCATTTAAAGCATTAAAATTGTAAGTCATTTTGTGTGCTCTATGTATTTACTGTCTAGTGAATCACTGAATATATCGGTAGACACTATACAAAAAATATTTCAAGAGATTAAATGGTAATATATATATATATATATATATATATATATATATATATATATAGTTACAACCATATAAATATATTTTTTTCACCTTTGGGTTCAGATCAAAGAAGCAGTAATACTTGAATCTCAGCAAAAGTAGCTCATCTTCTTGGATGCCTTGTTCCATAAGAGACCTAGATGAATCCAGCCACCTGTAAAAGATAATGCTTGATAACATTTAAAGGGATATTACAGCAGGGGCATGTGGTGAAATGAAGAAAAAAATTAAAAATAAATAATAATAATTATTATTATTATACTTACCTCCCCAGCAGGCGACTGGGGGGTAGGTAAGTATAGTTTTTTTTTTTTTCATTTTACCATTTTACTTTAGCTGACAGTTGCCAGCGCCTTCTGCATCACCAACGTATCCAGTGATTGGTGACTATGGACGGTCATATAATGCCAAGCACTGACCCCTTCAGGGAGCATCTTATGATTGACACATCATCAATGTAACCAGTGATTTATGATCACAGTCATATGGTGCCAGATTAAATGTCATTGTGGTGTGATGAGAACAGGAAGTGATTAGGGACCTTTGGGACTAGTTGTGAGAGATCCGGATAACATTAAAAATGTGAGTGTATATTACTTTTTTTGCAGTAACATAAGAAGAATTGTTATTTAAGGGATTGGAAAAGAAAGTCCCTTTAATTTACAGCAATGATAAAAACAAGTATACATTCATCTAAATGTTCCCTTCGCTCCATTTACTACTACTGGATAAAATTGGAGCAGATCATAAGACCATCTTGGACAGAGCTAATGGACCTTTGTTCTGTCCTTAGTAGTTTAATTTCTCCTATGCTCCTTTCCCCTTTCCTCCCCTTTTTGTTCTTTTTTATCTTATCGTCTTGGTTCTTTTATCGTTATCTGTCTTTTCCTCCTTCTCTTCCTAAATGTGTTTACATGTGATTAGGCTTTTGTGTAAAAATGTAGAAAATTATTCTCAATTTAACTTGTTTAACAAATGTATTATGTACATTGCAAAGGCTGCTAGATTTAGTGTCTCTAAATTCTTTATTATGTTTTGTGTCCTTACTAAAGGGTATTTTTTCACTAATATTTGCCATCCTTGTTCCTTGACATTTCATTATAGGAGGAAGACTACATAAGTTAAAGTAATGTAAAAGCAACCATGATAATGTAAACTGTGTAATTCTGCTAAATGTATATTCAGTAATATCTGAACACAATGACTGGTGACTTACCCAGTGTTGAGTCTTGATTTATCAATCAGTGTACGAGGCTGATACATTTGACTGAGGATTTCTGGAGAAGATATTGGCTGGCTAAGGGCTAAGATGTTACAATTCTGATCTGCCAGCGGACTATCAGTGAACCACGTGATTGTGGAAGAGGCCGGCGTGCCATTGACTGGATCGTACATGGGGGTCATTGTCTTGCTGTATAATCCAGGACTACCTGTAAAAAGAGACATTTGGAGTAAAGCGAAGATTTCAGGTTTGGGACCCACATCTATCAGATATTTATCTGGAAATATGCCATAAATATCTGAAATGGTAAGATACCTTTAAAGAAAAGTAGAGAGGAACCTCTCGGCTATTGATAAAAGGGTAAAAAGTCTCTTGAGGATCAGCAAAACATTTTATTGATTTTCCCAATAGTTTTAAGTTCTTTCAAGAACACGTTAACAAGCCAAGGAGGGGCAGAGATTGGAGAAGTTTGTCAAATACAAAAACCTTTTTGATATTGCACCTAGATACAGCGGGTGAACACGTGACTATTTTTCTCACGAAATATAGTTCGAAAGGTGTTATTGACATGAAAGTTTCACCAGATGTTAGTTACAACTCAAATAATCCATACATACATAGAAACAAAAACAAAAAAAAATAAGCTCACAAATTAAATTATGAGTAATAATGTGAAATGATGCAGGGAAAATGTATTGACCACGTGAAAAAAAAGTGAGAAGCAAAAAGGCATGGAAAGCCAAGGCAATGGCTAAAATCTATCAGTAATTTAAAAGAAATCCAGCTTCTTGTCATTGCAACTTATTATCAGCTGGTTCAGTCCCAACTGATAGCTACAAAAAAGGTCTCATTGCCAAGGTGTCACGCAAGATACATCTCAAAAGCAAATCAAAAAGCTGTCTCAAGACCTTTACAATCTAATTGTCACAAAACATAACAATAGCTTTTGTTACAGGCGCATTTCTAAGCTTCTGAATGTTCCAGTGAGCACTGTTTAGGCCATAATATGGAAATAGAAAAACTATCATTTCACCATAAATTTGCTTCAGGCAGGTGCTCCTCACAACATTTTTGACAGAGGAGAAAAGAATAATCAGAAGAGTTGTCTAAGAGCCGAGGACATTTGTGGAGACCTACAATGACATGGAATCAGCAGGTACTGATGTCTCAAAGAAACTGTATTTAGTGAGAATAATGGTGATGTGGTCAATACTTATTTTACCTGCTGTAAATGTTGGGTCCTGTGGTACACAGTACGGACATGTATGGACATGAACAGAGGCTTGGTATATAATACTGTACAGTGGTCCCTCAACATACGATGGAAATCCGTTCCAAATGGACCATCTTTTGTTGAAACCATCGTATGTTGAGGGATCCGTGCAATGTTAAGTATAGGACAGTGGTCTACAACCTGCGGACCCCTAGATGTTGCAGAACTACAACACCCAGCATGCCCGGACAGCCGTTTGCTGTCCGGGCATGCTGGGTGTTGTAGTTTTGCAACATCTGGAGGTCCGCAGGTTGAAGACCACTGGTATTGGAGGTTATACTCACGTGTCCCCGCCGCTCCGGACCGTCACCGCTGCCCTGGATGTCACCTTCCATCGATGTCGCCGTGTCCCTGAGGTGTCCCCAACGCTCCGGTAAGGCCTCTGCTTCCCCGGCATCCTCGCTCTCCGTCGTTGCCATCACGTCGCTATGCACGCCGCTCCTATTGGATGGCGGGACGGTGTGCGCAGTGATGTGATGACGTCAATGGAGAGCGCCGACGATGCAGAGGATCCCGTAGAGGACGCGCCGGAGCTCCGAGGACAGGTAAGTGATCGCCGGCGGACCACACGGGGCACCGTAAACGGCTATCCGGTGGTAGCTGAAGCAGTCTGTGCTGCCGGATAGCCGTTTATGCGATGGCCCCGACATACAAAAGCATCGTATGTTGATGCTGCCTTCAACATGCGACGGCCTCTGAGAGTGATCGTATGCTGAAATTATCGTATGTCGGGGCCATCGTAGGTCAAGGGGTCACTGTATTTTGTTACAGGACACAGACAGGCAAAAACAGGAAAAATGTATTCTGATCATGAAATGTTCATTGTCTTTACCTAATGATCCGGAGTTACTTGTATGACTGTCCAAGTTTATAACTTCATCCAGGACTGTTTCCTTGACATCTTTTTTCTTTTTCTTCCTTACAAAATCTTCCAGAGGTTTTGTCAAAGAAAGTTCTTCAGGTCTTCTAATATCTAAGACCACAAAATCAATTTAATAACTTTAGTAACATTCACAGAGACCCACAGAGATCTTATCTTGTCAGTAAATCCCATAGAGCAGTGTTTTTCCAAACAGTGTTTCTCCAGAGGCAGACTGATATCACTGATCAGTGTTATGCCAATACATGGCGCTGAAGAGTAATAGCAATCTAAAGATTTATATAAAAAGACCCTTATAGGGGCTTGGAAATTTTAAAATAACTAGTGAAAAAAGTTTTTATTTTTATATTTTTTTTATGTAAATTAGTCCCACCCCCAATAAAAAAAGAAATTGCCCCTTTTTCCCATTTAACAAATTTAAAAAAAAAAAAAGTATAAATAAACTTATTTGGTATTGCTGCATGCGTAAATGTCTGAACTATAAGAAAGGATAAAATGATCCCGTACAGTGCACGGTGTAAATGTAAAAAAAAAGAAAAGAAAAAAAACTACAATCAAAATTGCTGATTTTTGTTCACATCAAATCTAAGAATAAATTGAACAAAAAGTGAAAAAAATGTATGCAATAATAGATAGTAAAAAAAAATAAAATAAAACATATGAAGATGGGTATCATTTTAACAGCAGTGAAGTACAGAATAAAGATAACATGTCAGTTTTGTCGTAAAGTGCAATGCGTACAAATGAAACCCCCTAAAAGTTGCCAAATTATGGTTTTCTTTTTAACCCCCTTCCCCCACAAATAACATTTATTTTTTGCTTTGCCGTACATTCTGTGGTCAAATGAAAGGTGTCAAAAAAACACATGGGTCAGTAGATGGAAAAATATAAGAGTTATGGCTCTTTAAAGGCCTAGAGGGAAAAAAGAAGATGCAAATGAAGGTAATTGTGTCCTTAAAGGGGTACTCCACTGCTCAGTGTTTGCATTGAGGGGGCGGGGCCTGACTTCATGAGGGGGCGGGGCTATGATATCACAAGCTCCCAACGCCGACTCCAACAGTTTGTTTCAAATGCTGAGCAGCGGAGTACCCCTTTAAAGGGTTAGGACCCCGTGTACACAACATATGGTCAGAGAGTGGCGTTTAGGCACACTGGATCACTGTGTATCACCATACTTTTTTTTTTGCCTATATAAGAGTAGCCTGCAGCTCTTTTCCTTTTAAAGGGGTACTCCACCCCTAGACATCTTATCCCCTATCCAAAGGATAGGGGATAAGATGTCTGATCGCGGGGGTCCTGCCGCTGGGGACCCACGCAATATAGCATGCGGCACCCACCTGTTTCTTGTCCGGAAGCAATGTAGGGTCTGGGTCGTGACCACGGGAACGGAAGTCCGTGATGTCAAGACTCCGCCCCCCCGTGTGACGTCACGCCCCGTCCCCTCAATGCAAGTCTATGGGAGGGGGCGTGACGGCTGCCACGCCCCCTCCCATAGACTTGCATTGAGGGGACGGGGCATGACGTCACACGGGGGCGGAGTCATGACATCACGGACTTCCGTTCCCGTGGTCGCGACCCAGACCCTACATCGCTTCCGGACAAGAAACAGGTGGGTGTCGCATGCTATATTGGGGAGGGGGGGTCCCCAGCGGCAGGACCCCCGCGATCAGACATCTTATCCCCTATCCTTTGGATAGGGGATAAGATGTCTAGGGGTGGAGTACCCCTTTAAGTATGTTTTATGTTTTACAACTGGACATTTGCCTCTGTATACCTGTACATTGGCATATGTAGCCCATGATAAATACAGAGCCCAATAAACGGCATTAACTTAGTTTTATCCTATCTCGATTTTATTATCTCTGCACTTTGGGTCACAATCACATTGCCGTTTTTTGCAATCCTTTATTATATTTTATTAACCCTTTATTTTTTTCTTGCAGATATTGTAGACTATTTGCTGCTCTTGTCTTTTCTCTGATATAAGTTTTGAGCTATAGTCAGGAAACTAGAACTAGAAGCTGGGCATGAGGAAGCGCCAACCGGCATGAAACATTCGCCGTCGTCCAGGTGAGACGTCCCTGCTGTTTGCTGCTCTGCACGTTGCACTTTGGGGATGCCGCTGTTCATATTGGGTCTTTTCATGTACAAGACACTTTGCTGAATAAAATAGTTGCCTGAAAATCTACCTGGGTGAGTGCGATTTCTACTTCTAATCTCTTGGATTGTAGAACTAGAAGCTGAATATTTATATTTTGCAGAACAAAGGCCAACTTCTTTGCTGCCTTTTTCTCAATCGGACAAGCATAGACTTGCACTGTAATGCTGGAGTTATATCTATATTACTCAATGACATTCCTGTTCCCCCAGGGTATCTGTATTATCTGGCAGACGCTGCTATGCTATGGGTACACGCTTTCCTTTTAAGCTTGGGTTAGCATGCAGAACAATACATATTGTTATTATAGAAAACAATGAGCCATTTTATGACATTGTCTGCGTGCCTCTGAAGCTGCTCACGCAATCGCTTCTGTAGATCAGAAGAGCATGTGTAGAAGTGAATAAATAGCTTTTTTGGACACATTTCAAGATGAGCATAAACCTTTTGAGAATGGGACGCCATGAAGCCGAAATGATATGTGAGATACTGTGTAATTTTTTTTTATTCAGTTAGACTGGTGACACATCATTTTTAAGGCATTTTAACCTGCATTATTTTATTTTATTTTATTTTTTTAAAGGAAAAAGCTGTGGCCAGAGGTTACAGAACAAACAGCAGTCGAATCCAGCAGGTGCAGTTAAAAAGACTTCATATTTTATCTTCTTTGTCCAAACATTATAGAAACACAGACGTGTTTCTGGCACCTAGATGGCCTTACTCATAACTAAGGGTACCAAGGTGCAAGAAACGTGTCACTGTGTTGTGACTGAATGGCGATTTCTGTAATGTTTGGACAAGGTAAATAAAATTTGAAGTCTTTTTCATTGCACCTGCTGGATCCAACTGCTGTTTGTTCTATGATCTGTGACGTGTCCAGGATCGGGGATCTAGGAACCAAGCAATTGTCAGTGGAGACTGGACTGGAGACTGTAGTGTGGTGAGCTGGACAAAACTCTTTTTATCTACTATTGTGACCAGATGTTACCTGAACATAGAGACTTTGAATACTTTATCTACAGCTTTTTTCTTACATTTTAGTGCATTTTTAGCAGTTTTTAAAAATGCATCATTTCCTGAAAGTGACATTCCCCCCCCCCCCCCCCCCCCTCATGGTTAACAGCGTTTTCTTCCTGTAGATCTCTGTGGGGTTTTTTCCTGCTTAAAAAATGCATATGTAAGGGTGGGTACACATAGGCATACAGAAGAAGATTTATCAAGGGATTTATAGGGTTTATTTTACTTACACATAAGCAACTTTTTGTGTGACTTTTGTGCGTAAGCAAAAAATACCAGTCAGCTTACCTAAGTAATTTTCAGTTTTCACTTTGCAGTGTTCGGGAATTTATCAATTGCGAAAGTCGCACGTAACAAAAAAAAAAGTCACAAACCCCCTTCAAAAAGTCACAAGTGTAAGCCAGTTGTGAATGTGCCTGTTTGTCCTCTGCACCCTTGGATTTGAATAAAGACACCGTGGAACTGAGTGAGTAGCCTTCACTTTCTTTCTTATTTGTCTGGATCTACAACAGCTTTGTCACTTGGGACTTGAGCACCGCTCGTACGGACTTTCTCATCAGCTGCGGCAGCAGTGCATCATTGCCATAGGGGTTCTGTGCATACTCCAGCAAGGACTAAGGGTGGGAGTGCCGACTTCATCTCATTTTACTGTAAGCCAGGTTAGACCTGGCTTACAAACCTGCTTTTGACAGGACTTTTAAAAAGTCCCACAAAAAGTCGCAGGGGCAACTTTTTGCGCACCTCCGCTCCCCGGCACCCGTTCACAGCTACCACCCGCCCGCTAGCTGTTGGGACTACAACTCTTAGCATGTCCTTACTGTAAGGGCATGCTGGGAATTGTAGTCCTGTAATAGCTAGCGGGCAGGTGGCCGGGGAGCAGAGCTGCGCAAAAAGTTGCACACAAAGCCGCAACTGCGGCTTTGTGTGCGATTTTTGCGTAGCTCCGCTCCCCGGCGACCCACCCACATCTATCACTCACCTGCTAGCTGTTACAGAACCACAATTTCCAGCATGCCCTTACAGTGAGGACATGCTGGTAGTTATAGTTACAACAGCTAGTGGCCAGGTGATAGATGCGGTCGGGTGGCCGGGAGCAGAGCCGGTGATGTAAGGTTTACCTCGATTCGTAGAAAACTTAGAGTGCATGCGCAGCACTTCGCTGACAGCATGGGGCTAACTTAGGCAGCATTGAGAGTGTAGCCCTGCACATGCGCAGTTGTCCATACCGCACAAGCAGTTTCTATGATTCGTAGAAAATAAGAGCACATGCAGAGGTTTCCTCCGCTATGCAGTTAGCGTAGGGAGGCTAGCGTAAGTTAGCACATGCGCAGTTGTTCAGAGTAGTTCGTGCGTGTACGTAGTAAGAGTAGGTAGCGTAGTGTAGAAGGCAGGGAGAGAGGGAAACCAGCGTAGGGTTAGTGTCCTTTAACACTAGTGTAGCGTAGCTAGCTTAGATTGTAACGTAGTTAGCGTAGCTTAGGTTTTATAGTGAAAGGAGGTAGGTCGTAGGTTTTAAAGTAAAGTAAAGAGACTACAACTCCCAGCAAGCCCAGTCATGCTGGCAGTTGTAGTTTTGCATGTTTTACAGTGAAGGGTCAACAACTCCCAGCATGCCCAGACAGCTAAAGGCTGTCAAGGCAGGATTGGAGTTGTAGTTTTACACAGGTATAGAGTGGTTAGTGTGGCATAGTGTTAGTGCAGTTTTAGCATTTTTAGCGTAGTGTAAGTGCAGTTTTAGCGTATTTAGCGTAGTGTAGTGTTAGTGCAGTATTAGCGTATTTAGCATAGTGTAGTGTTAGCGCAGTTTTAGCATAGTTAGCGTAGCCTAGTGTTAGCACAGTATTAGTGTAGTTAGTGTAGTGTTAGCGCAGTTTTTAGTGTAGTTAGCATAGCGTAGTGTTAGTGCAGTATTAGGCGATTTAGCATAGTGTAGTGTTAGCGCAGTATTAGCGTATTTAGCGTAGTGTAGTGTTAGCGCAGTATTAGTGTAGTGTAGTGTTAGTGCAGATTATGTGTAGTTAGCATAGCGTAGTGTTAGCGCAGTTTTAGTGTAGTTAGCGTAGCGTAGTGTTAGCACAGTATTAGCATATTTAGCGTAGTGTAGTTTTAGCACAGAATTAGCATATTTAGCGTAGTGTAGATTTAGCGCAGTTTTAGAGTAGTTAGCGTAGCTTAGTGTTAGCGCAGTATAAGTGTAGTTAGTGTGGCATACTGTTAGCACAGTATTAGTGTAGTTAGTGTAGCATAGTGTTAGCGCAGTTTTAGCATGGTTAGCGTAGCGTAGTGTTAGCGCAGTATTAGTGTATTTAGCGTAGTGTAGTGTTAGCGCAGTTTTAGAGTAGTTAACGTAGCGTAGTGTTAGCACATTTTTAGCATAGTTAGAGTAGCGTAGTGTTAGCGCAGTATTAGTGTAGATAGTGTTAGCGCAGTATTAGCATATTTAGTGTAGTGTAGTGTTAGAGCAGTTTTAGCATATTTAGCATAGCGTAGTGATGGTGTTGTCTTAGAGTAGTTAGAATAGCATAGGGTTAGCTTAGTTTTAGCATAGTTAGCGTAGCGTAGTGTTAGCGTAGTTTTACACAGGTGTAGTGTAGTTAGCGTAGTGTAGTATTAGTGTAGCATTACACAGGTGTAGTGTAGTTAGCGTAGCGTAGTGTTAGCGTAGTTTTACACAGGTGTAGTGTAGTTAGCGTAGTGTAGTGTTAGCGTAGTTTTACACAGGTGTAGTGTAGTTAGCGTAGTGTAGTGTTAGTGTAGCATTACACAGATGTAGTGTAGTTAGCGTAGTGTAGTATTAGTGTAGCATTACACAGGTGTAGTGTAGTTAGCGTAGTGTAGTGTTAGTGTAGCATTACACAGATGTAGTGTAGTTAGCGTAGTGTAGTATTAGTGTAGCATTACACAGGTGTAGTGTAGTTAGCGTAGTGTAGTGTTAGTGTAGTATTACACAGGTGTAGTGTAGTTAGCGTAGTGTAGTGTTAGTGTAGTATTACACAGGTGTAGCGTAGTTAGCATTGCGTGGTGTTAGCGCAGTTTTACACAGGTGTAGTGTAGCTAACTTAGTTTTACAGGCAGATAAAGTGTAGTTTAGAGAGTGGAGCGTAGGGTGTAGTTTAGCTTAGTAATATAGTGAAGGGGCTACAACTCCCAGCATGCCCAGACAGCCAAAGGCAGGATTGGAGTTGTAGTTTTCAAAAGTAGCAGTGGCAATTGCACTCTACTATGTTCATGTAGCAGAGGCCATTGTACTCTGCTACGTTAACGCACAGAAGTGAGTACGTCCTTGTACATTAAAGTAGCAGAGGCCATTGCGCCCTGAGCTGTGCTAGTTAGTTCATTAGGGGTATACTGTAATCAGAAGGCCACTTACCCACCTCCCTTCCTGCTCCGTCACTAGATGTGGAGCAACACTGGAAGATGACTGGAACAGAGGTGGTAAGTTAGGCTCTCCAGGGGAAGAACCCCCAAAAATGTACTAACCCATTTTTTTGTGTGTTTTTCTTCTCTTCTCATTTCAGATACATGAATGCCGAGGACTACGTCGGATTCGGTGGATTACAACGATGACCTGCATTTTTTTTGTTTTGTTTTTGCTGCAGATTTTATGCTGTAGATTTCAGTGGAAACTAAATGAGTGAACACTGCTTTAAATCTGCAGCATCAAATCCTGAGCATCAAACATGCACAGGATTCTGTACGTGTGAATAGACCCTTAATGTGTTTAGGGTACATTTAAATGATGTTTTATATAAAAGGAAAACAGCCATCGGCTGTCCGGGCATGCTAGGAGTTGTAGTTTTGCAACAGCTGGAGGCACACTTTTTGGAAAACACTGATGTATAAGAAGATGCTATAACTTTTTGTCGTCAAAATGTAAAATTTAGCCTGAGCTTTAGTACCTCTATTTATATAAAAGTCATGGGGAGGGGGGGGGGGGGGGGGTAGATTTGTCAAAACCTGTCCAAAGGAAAGGTTGCTGAGATGCCCATAGCAACCAATCAGATCGCTTCTTTCATTTTTCAGAGGCCTTTTCAAAACTGAAAGAAACGATCTGATTGGTTGCTATGGGCATCTCAGCATCTTTTCCTCTGAACAGGTTTTGATAAATCTCCCTCATTGTTTATATAGCATGAATGTGGATATAATGGGGGAGATTTATCAAAAACTGTCCAGAGAAAAAGTTGCTGAGTTGTCCATAGCAACCAATGAGATCGCTTCTTCAATTTTTGAAAAGGCCTCAGAAAAATGAAAGCAGCGATCTGATTGGTTGCTATGGGCAACTCAGCAACGTTTCCTCTGGACAGGCTTTGATAAATCTCCCCCAATGTCATTTTTTTACACTTACTCAATGTTTTACAGATTTCTGAAACGGCTTTGAACACCAGGGAGGAGAAGCTGACTTTAAGTCTGACGGTTTTCATATTTGGCAGTCGAAGACGTAGAAGCTTGTGCTGTGGAGTGAAGAAAAGCTTTGCGTTCGCTTGTACTCCATATTTGTCCAGCGTCCAATGAGTCTTCAGCAGCCAGCAGTTTTTTTGTTCCCACCATAGTGCGTAGTCCGACCAGTCCCTGGACACACCTAGACACAAACAAGAAAATAAAGTCAACGCAAGCTTTAGGCTATGTTCACAAAGTGGAATTTGTGAGCAGAATTCCACTCAGACATTCAGCTGCAGCAGAGTCTCATTGATATCAATGGGATTCTGTTGCACTGTGCACACGGCGGAATTTCCGCGGTAGAGGTGTTTGCCATGGAAATCCCAATTCTGTCGTCTGCAGAAAGTATAGTCATGTCTATTCTTTCTGCGGATTCCATTTGGAAATGCATTGCCGCTGGATCATTCAAATGTGCGGAATGACTGCTAGTGTTTTCCGGGCAGACACTCCACACAGAATTGCTCGTGTGAACTATAGCCTTAAAATTAACAATTTTTTTTTCACAATTTTATCGACAATGTGAAAGGGAAGACTTTCTGACATCTGTCCTCCAGAAAACTCAACAAGACATGTAAATTTTTTCCCAAAGGACAGCAGATAGAAATTGAATGGATCTTTAACAGGTTTAATGTGGGCAAGACCAGGGAGCAGAATTTAAAGGGGTATTCCAGGAAAAAACTTTTTTATATATATCAACTGGCTCCAGAAAGTTAAACAGATTTGTAAATGACTTCTATTAAAAAATCTTAATCCTTTCAGTACTTATGAGCTTCTGAAGTTAAGGTTGTTCTTTTCTGTCTAAGTAATCTCTGATGACACGTGTCTCGGGAACCGCTCAGTTTAGAAGCAAATTCCCATAGCAAACCTCTTCTAAACTGGGCGTTTCCTGAGACACGTGTCATCAGAGATTACTTAGACAGAAAAGAACAACCTAAACTTCAGAAGCTCATAAGTACTGAAAGGATTAAGATTTTTTAATAGAAGTAATTTACAAATCTGTTTAACTTTCTGGAGCCAGTTGATTTATATATATATATATATATATATATATATATATATATATATATATAAAAGTTTTTTCCTGGATAACCCCTTTAAATAGACACTGTCATTTGAACAAACTTTTGCTAGATTAATAAAATAATATAGACAAATATAGAGAAACTTTGTAATATATCTTATTAGACAAAAATGCTTCTTTCTCCTGTTATCAAACTTTTCCCCTCCCATTCCACTGTAAAAGCCCTCTCTGAAAATCAGCTCAGCTTTGTCCTGTGTCTGCAAGACAAGCAGACAAAGTCTATGGAGGGGGGGGGGGGGGAGGAGGGTACTCCGCCCACCAGCTCTGGGAGAACTGCAGATAAGAGATAAAGCCTACAGAGCAGAAATCTGCTGAAAATTTTTTATATACAAGTTATATAGTGGCCACTAGTGCTGCTTCTCCTGTACAGATACAGGGCAGCTTATCCTGAAAAGTCACCTAAAACCACAGGTACGCTTTAAGGTGTTATATATTAATGTCCTAAAGTTTTCATGAAAAATTGAGTCTTTGGTCTGAAAAATGAACAGATGAAAGTGAGTACAGTGAAATGTTTAGTCAGTGTTGGGCTAGGAACAACTAGACATTATAAGCAGAGGTGCTGAGGTTAACTTGTAGTGAGCTTAAATGTCACTGGAAGTCATAAACAGTTGAATATTTTAAAGAATTCCTTCTCTTTTTCCATAGCATGACTAGAAGACGCACAACAAAACAAATTAAAAACAAACGTGGATAGGAGTCAATGTTTTTGACAGAATTATTGTGAAATTGGCTAAAAGAAATAGAAATTGTATATAAAAAAGCCAAATAAAAACGCTAAAGGTAAAGAGTATTTTGCTCATGATTTTGAACAGTATCAGAGTGGAAAGAACACAAGAAAAAATTGCTCATTTTTTTGTCTGCTGCAAATTGTACCTGCAGATTTGCTGCCGCAGTCGCTCATTATGTTGTGGATTTGGGATTGATTTTACCACATTCTGTGTACAGGGGTAAGATCTATGGGGACTCTGAAAGAAATCTGCATGTAATGCATGCAGATTTTGCTGTGTTTTTGTGACATATCTGCATTGAATAAAATTCTGATGCTTGTGGAATCACCGTAATGAAGATGTATTCAACATCAGGAGCTGTAAATATGCGCTATAAGAATTGTGAATTTATGGAACTGTCTACCTCAGGAACTCGTCAAAACAGTTGATGGCTTCAAAAAAAGCTTAGATATCTTCTTAGAACAAAATAACATTAATGTATATGTAGAAATATAGAATCACATCCCCTTCATTCATTCATCGTATCCCCTCCTTGGTTGATGTCTTTACCGCTCACTGTACTCTTCTTGCATTGCACTGTTTGTTGTTTGTTTATTATATTGAAAACAATAAAAACTGAATTGAACTTGATAAACATTCCAAGCTATACAGTGGTCCGTCAACATACGATGGGAATCCGTTCCAAATGGACCATCGTTTGTTGAAACCATCGTATGCTGAGGGACCTGTGCAATGTAAAGTATAGGTCAGTGGTCTACAACCTGCTGATTTCCAAATGTTGCAAAACTACAACACCCAGCATGCCCGGACAGCCAACGGCTGTCCGGGCATGCTGGGAGTTGTAGTTTTGCAACATCTGGAGGTCCGCAGGTTGAAGAGCACTGGTATTGGAGGTTATACTCATGTGTCCCCGCCGCTCTGGACCATCACCGCTGCCCGGGATGTCGCCTTCCATCGCTGTCGCCGCGTCCCCGTGGTGTCCCCGACGCTCCGGCAAGGCCTCTGCTTCCCCGGCATCCTCGCTCTCCATCGCCCCCATCACGTCGCTACGCACACTGCTCCTATTGGATGACGGGACGGCGTGCGCAGCGACGTGATGACGACGATGGAAAGCGCCGACGATGCAGCGGATCCCGAAGAGGACGCGCCAGAGCCCCGAGGACAGGTAAGTGATCGTCAGCGGACCACACGGGGCACCGTAAATGGCTATATGGCGGCAGCTGAAGCAGTCTGCGCTGCCGGATAGCCGTTTATGCGATGGCCTCGTATGTTGATGCTGCCTTCAACATGCGATGGCCTCTGAGAGGCCATCGTATCTTGGAATGATCCTATGTCGGGGCCATCGTAGGTTGGGGGGTCACTGTACATGTTAAGGTCCTTGAGGCTATGTTCACATGTCAGAATGTCTGCACCGAAAATCTCTGTGTGGACATTCTGGAGACTGCGGGTGCTAACGATCTCCAGACGCTAAGACCACACAGGAATTTTCCGTCTCATAGACAGCTGTGCATTCTGTGCGGAGTTCATTTTTTCTGCTGACACAGAATTCGGAATTTCTGTGCTGGAAACATCTGGCATGGAAATTCCGTCGTGTGCACAGCGCAGCAGAATCCTGTTGAATTCAACGAGACTCTGCTGCAACGGAATTTCCGTGCAGAATTCCAAGCAGAATTTCAAATTCAGAGGTGTATTCATAGCCCTACTCTTTCCTCGAAAGTTTTATCCTAAAGTCCATTTACTAGTTTAGTAGCTGAATGTCCCAATTTTTTTTTTTTTTTTTACAGGAACTTCATGCTTTATGTTCTGCTAAAGCAATACAGCCAGGAAAACTACTAAAAGCTAACTGAGCATTGAATGCACAATGTAATACACACAAGAAAGCACTAGATAAAGTATATACTGTACAGTATAGTATTCAGTTTCTGATACTTTAAAGGTTTACAATTCATTTCCTTTCATGCCTAAGGCTCAGAGATTAAGTAGCTTCTAGAATAAAGTGACATCGAGGAAGGTTTTCATTGTGTGGAAGACATTACCTCGAGGCCATTCGTTCCTTTTGGTAAAACAATACCTAAAATACATAAACTCTGAGATACTCCACCTGCGCATTGTTACTCAATGTGTAATGTGATCCATTGTGTATTGATAAGTCTCAGCCCTGGTTATTCACAGTATACTCATCTAGTATGTCGTATTATAGGGCAACAAAAAATGTGATAGATCTGTAGCTAATAGCTGAGCTTTCCTTTACCTGGGGCAAAGATTCAGTTCACTAGCCCTGTATCCAAATACTTTCACTAGTATAGAGTGGTGTGTTGGTGCACTATTGACATTCACCACCCCAGGGCACATACTTTGTCTACCCCTTTTCCTTTAGCCACGCCCATATTAGGCCATCTTCATACGATGGAATTTCTGAGCAGAATCCAGCGGAAAAATTCTGATGCAGAGTCCCATTGTTTTCAATGGGCTTCTGGTGCATCGTGCACATGGAAGAATTTTCATGGCATGTCAATTCTTTCAGCGGAATCCACCCAGAAATGCATTGCCATGGAGATGGCGCATTTCTGAGTGGTCCAAACACCGGCATGTTCTGCCAGTGCCTGCTATTTACGGAATGTCCGCCCATGTTTTCCGGGTGAACATTCCACAAATATTCTGTCTTAAAGGAAAACTGTCACATGTTTGCTCCCGCGCTAACCACAGGTACTGACGGATAATGCGGGAGACGATGATTCCTATGATCCCTACATTGGCCAGATCCGCCCGGCCCTTCGCCCGCAATCTTAGTTTTAATATACCTGGAAATTTGGTTGTAACTGGCATGGGCGTGATTTCTTTAGCTTAACTTGCACTGATGACAGTGCCGCCCGTCCGCAGCGCCGGCCGCTAATGAATATTCATCCCCCCTCCCTCCAGCTCTCCCTCTCTTTGCCGCTCCTAACTGGACTTCACTGCGCATGTCAGGAAGCGGCGCATGTGCCGTGAAGACCAGTTAGGAGCGGCGAAGAGAGGGAGAGCTGGAGGGAGGGGATGAATATTCATAAGCCGGCGGCGCTGCGGACGGGCGGCGCTGACGTCAGTGCAAGTTAAGCTACAGAAACCCTGCCCGTGCCAGTTACAGCCAGATTTCCAGGTATATTAAAACTAAGATTGCGGGCGAACGGCCGGGCGGATCCGGCCAAGGTAGGGATCATAGGAATCAGCGTCTCCCGCACTATCCGTCAGTACCTGTGGTTAGCGCGGGAGCAAACATGTGACAGTTTTCCTTTAAGGAAAAGACAACCAGCAATCAGGTTACTACACATGATCATGATACTAAATATTATATTATGTGATCTTTCTTAAACTGTAACCATAAGTGACTTTGTATAGCTTAAAGGGGTACTCCGGTGGAAAACTTTTTTTTTACTCAACTGGTGCCAGAAAGTTAAACAGATGAGATACTGAGCAACATATAACAGTTTTGTTTTTTGGGTGATCTTACAGGTACGCTTTAATGCAATATGACCAGTGCATAAAATAACTTTATTTAGAATATACAGTAAGTGCATGGCTCGGGAACTGCCCAGGACTGAGGTAGGGTAAGTATCACTTGTTTGGCCAACATTGCTCTTTTAAAAAAAATAATGAAAAGTAAACAGGCCTGACATCATACAGTAGTAAATATTGTGGTATACAGGAATACATACCGATTTGTTCTACCAGTTTGAACATTACTCCACCTATATGAAGGTCTCCAGACACTCTTATTGTGACGCTTTGATTTTCTGACTCATTCTGTTGGTCGACAGTCACACAAAGCTCCCATGATGCTGGCCCAACAGCGGCTGTGTGAGTCATCTTGGAAAGCTTAGCGACCTTTGAAGAACTATAGGCAAATAAAAAAAAGTCTTAGGCTACATATAGGTTTGGTAGATTTGTTTTAGACTTTTGTCAACATAGTGCAGTACAATACATAGAAATAATGTTTTAAAAACCCCATCACATGCAGTGGATTTATGTGCTCTGATCTGCAGGCTGACTATTTGGTGACTAATTTTGTAGAACACTTACTGTAGATGGGAAAAAAAACATTCCAACAGTTATTTGCATCCCTTGGATCTTAAACAGTTGTATAGCTACAGCTATTGTCATGTCCTGAAAGCCCCTTACAGAGATTAAAATAAGTATTGAACATGTCACCATTTTTTTTACTAAATATATTTACAAAGGTGGCTATTGACATTAAATTTTCACCAGATGTTGGTAACAACCCAAGTAATTCATACATACAAAGAAACTAAAACAAATAAGCTTAAAAATTAAGTAATCTGTATTAATGTGAAATGACACGGGGAAATAGTATTGAACACATGAAGAAAGAGAGATGCAAAAGGGCATGGAAAGCCAAGACAACAGCTGAAATCTATCAGTAATTAAAAAGCAATCCAGACCCTTGTCATTGCAAATTATTATCAGCTGGTTCAGTCCCAACTGAAGAGACAGCCCAAGCAAAGCAAAGAGCTGTCTCAAGAAATTCACAATCTAATTGTCACAAAACATAACTATAGCTTTGGTTACAGGCGCATTTCTATGCTTCTGAATGTTCCAGTGAGCACTGTTTAGGCCATAATATGGAAATAGAAAAACTATCATTTCACCATAACTTTGCTTCAGGCAGGTGCTTCTCACAACATTTTTGACAGAGGAGAAAAGAATAATCAGAAGAGTTGTCTAAGAGCCGAGGACACTTGTGTCACACTAGACACATCTCACAATGGGTAAAAGCAAAGAGCTGTTTCGAGACCCTTACAACCCCATTGTTGCAAATAACAATGGTGTTGGTTACAGGTGCATTTCTATGCTTCTGAATGTTCCAGTGAGCTCTGTTGAGGCCATAATATGGAAGTGGAAAGACAATCATTTCACCATAAATTTGGCCAGGTAGGTGCTCCTCTGCCAGGTAGGTGCTCCTCACAAGAGCTAAGGACACTTGTGGAGAGCTTAAAAAAGACCTGGATTTAGCAGGTACTGTTGTCTCAAAGAAACTGTATTTAGTGAGATAAATGGTTGAATACTTATTTCCCCCGCTGTAGCTTTGTGCAAGAGCCTGTTGTTGTACAATAAATTGGCAGCCAAATTTCATAGACTAATAGTTTTAAAGGGATTGAAACCGACCTCACATATTGATGTGTAGAAGAGTCAACATGTAATTCAGTAGTGATATCCTCTGATTATTGAATGTACACATCATTACTACTAAGGCTGCTTTCACACTATGAAGTTCCTCCGTTTTAAAGTCCCGTTATAATGTCCCGTTATGAAAATCCTTAACAACGGCCGTTAAACGGCCGATACAAAAACCCATTAAAGTCTATGGGATTTTTACATTAGCCATTTTTAACCTGTCATAGCCCGTTATGAATAACGTTACATGCACTATTTTTCTCCCGTCACAAATTCATAACAGGGTGACAGGTTAAAACGGATAATTTAAAAATCCCATAGACTTTAATGGGATTTTTTAATGGCCATTAGTGCAGTCTTTAGTTGAGAGCACTAAAATCAGGGCCCAAGTTCAGCAGGAATGCATGGGAACTGAGTTCCTGCACATTTTCCAGAGCAGGAACACTGTTCCCATTAGCAGGAGTTTTGCAGGACCAGCCCTTGAGTGGAAATCTTGGGTGAGTTCCTGCACTTTTTGCCCAGGACTTGACCCCTGACTACAATCATAGCGTCACCAGCATTGAAGATAAAAAAAAAAATACATGGCGCAAGGCAAGGTGCAAAATGATGTGAAAGAAAAGAAGACAAACTAAGCAAATATCACTACTAGATAATAAGGTAAGTTCTTAGCATATACTCAACATCATTTCAAGAATTTGGCCTCATGGGCACATCAGGATTATAGAGCGATACATGGATTCCCTGTGACTCTGGACTCCATACAACAAATAATCATATATATATTTAAAAAAAAAAAAATATTTGGGTTAAATGAGTACTGTCAGAATCGAAAACTTTTTAGCAAAACATTAAAGGGGTACTGCAGCGAAAGGTAACTTACCCCCTTTCCACAAGACAGGGGATAAAGTTCAGATCACAGGGGGTCTGACAATTGGGACCTCCCACGATCTACTGCATGGGCAGAAGGAATGGGCCTTTCAGGGCACACGCTCGGGTGGAAACGTGCTCCATTCTTTCTCTATGGGAGCGCAAAAGAGGCCTGAGTACTGTACTCTAGAATCTCCCATAGAAATGAATGGAGCCCGAGCTGTCCCCAGTACATGCAGGAGATTGCGGGTAGTCCCAGCAGTCGGAGCCCCCTCGATCTGACAGGTATCCCCTTTCATGTGGATAGGGGATACGTTACCTTTTGCAGCAGTACCCCTTTAACCATTATAATTTACTTTATGATAAAATGTTATCTCCTGTTTCTAGAAATCATGGCTTTTAAAAAAGAAAATCCATTGATAACATAATCCTGTTTGGCTGCAGCATCAGTTTTGGCCTAGCTGAAGCACAGGTTGGGACAAAGGGGGAGATTTATCAAAGCCTGTGTAGAGGAAGAGTGGTACAGTTGCCCATGGCAACCAATCAGATTTTATCTTTCATTTTTAAAGAGGCCTGTGAAAAATGCAAGAGGAAATCTGATTGGTTGCCATGGGCAACTGCACCACTCTTCCTCTACACAGGCTTTGATAAATCTCCCCCAAAGTTCAGGGAGTCCAGCACCCTCAGTGGGTTACAGAGCAGCATGCAGTGATTGGATGAAGAGACTTGAACAGCACAGCAGACTCAGGGAGGAAGTGAATGCATTGTGAGTGAAGGTGGGCTCAGTGCTTCCCTCAGACAAGCCCCTTCCTCAGCAAAGGATGTAAGAATCAGTGAGCAGCAGTTTGGAGAAATTTGTGAGCCAAATACATACACTATTGTAAGACAAAAACCTCCAAGGAAAGTGGACTTCAGGCGTGATGAGCAAGAACCTTACTCTGTCCACAGTTCTGATTCTTCTGGCTGTTGCTTTAGTTGCTGCTGCTTTCGGGTATCTCCTTTGTGTATCATTATGAAGACCACCACACTCCACCAATGAGGGATTTTCTGGTGCTGAGGGCTCTATACTGATCAGCATCTACAGCTTGTCTATCAGTAACTTGACTACAGGGAGCAAAACGTTTTTTGGGAACGTAAAGCTTGAAGCTGCTGTCACTGTACTGTAAATAGGAAGTGATCCTGCTTCTCCCTGAGTTCCAAATTCAGTGAGGAGGCAAAAGAGTGGTGGGTGCAATTACTGCCACCTGCCCCCCTGTAGTCAAGTTACTGATAGACAAGCTGTAGATGCTGTGGGAAGCTGCTCAGTATAGAGCCCTCAGCACCAGCAAATCCCTCATTGGTGGAGTGTGGTGGTCTTCATAATGATAGGAGATACCCGAAAGCAGCAGCAACTAAAGCAACAGCTAGAAGAATCAGAACTGTGAACAGAGTAAGGTTCTTGCTCATCGCGCCTGAAGTCCACTTTCCTTGGAGGTTTTTGTTTTACAATTGCTACACCGGTGGCACGGCAGCAGTGGATCATTGTCACATACCATCACCCAAGTTGTGCTGGCCCATGCACAACTTGTTCTGGTAAGCGCTACTATCATCTAGTTTCTTACTTTGATTTGGCGATATTACACCATGGAGCGCTCCTTCTCTGCTTTTTTCAATACACTAGACACATAAAAAAGAAAAAAAAAGACTCGTAGAGAATCTGCATGACCTAGTGAGTAACATATAGAAATATAATTTTTTTCTGTCATATGACAGGTACACTTTAAGGATGTTGTGATGTATACAATGTTAAAAAAATATATATAAAAATAATCTAAAATAATAATTTTGTAAGAATGTGTGTGAGGGTATTGGGAATGATAATTGTTGTCCAAACAAGTGTGTGTGCCCAGCTTTTACTTTGGTTTTTTATGTTATTAGTTATCCATACTGTGTTTTTTTTATTTTTTTATTATCGTAGCTTTTCTATTGCTGGTAAGCAATGATGGGTATCTTTGAAACTACACTGCTCAAAAGAAAGGGAAACACTTAAACAAAGGGAACACTTAAACAACACAATGTAACTCCCAGTCAATGACACTTCTGTGAAATCACACTGTCCACTCAGGAAGCAACACTGATTGACAATCAATTTCATATGCTGTTGTGCAAATGGAACAGACAACAGGTGGAAATTATAGGCAATTAGCAAGACACCCCCAATAAATGAGTGGTTCTGCAAGTGGTGACCACAGACCACTTATCAGTTCCTATGCTTCCTGGCTGATGTTTTGATCACTTTTGAATGCTGGCGGTGCTTTCACTCTAGTGGTAGCATGAGACGGAGTCTACAACCCACACAAGTGGTTCAGGTAATGTCTAGGAAGGCACATCAATTCGAGCTGTGGCAAGACGGTTTGCTGTGTCTGTCAGTGTAGTGTACAGAGCATGGGGGTGCTACCAGGAGACAGGCCAGTACATCAGGAGATGTAAAGGAGGCTGTAGGAGGGCAACAACCAAATAGCAGGACTGCCACTCCACCTATGTGCAAGGAGGAGCAGGAGGAGCACTGCCAGAGCCCTGCAAAATGACCTCCAGCAGACCACAAATGTGCATGTGTCCACTCAAATGGTCAGAAACAGACTCCATGAGGGTGGTATGAGGGTCCGAAATCTACAGGTGAGGGTTGTGCTTACAGCCCAACACTGTGCAGGACGTTTGGTATTTGCCAGAGAACACCAAGATGGGCAAATTTGCCACTGGCGCCCTGTGCTCTTCACAGATGAAAGCAAGTTCACACTGAACATATATGGCAGATGTGACAGAGTCTGGAGAAGCTGTGGAGAACGTTCTGCTGCCTGCAACATCCTCCAGCATGACCGGTTTGGCGGTGGGTCAGTAATGGTGTGGGGTGTCATTTCTTTGGGGGGCCGCACATCCCTCCATGTGCTTGCCAGAGATAGCCTGACTGCCATTAGGTACCGAGATCCTCAGACCCCTTGTGAGACCATATGCTGGTGGGGTTGGCCCTGGGTTCCTCCTAATCCAAGACAATGCTAGACCTCATGTGGCTGGAGTGTGTCAGCAGTTCCTGCAAGAGGAAGGCATTGATGCTATTAAACACATCTGGGACATTATGTCTCGCTCCATCCACTAACGCCACATTGCACCACAGACTGTCCAGCCATCTCATCAGGAGCATGCCCAGTCATTGTAGGGAGGTCATACTGGCACGTGGAGGCCACACACACTACTGAGCCTCATTTTGACTTGTTTTAAGGACATTACATAAAGTTGGATCAGCCTGTAGTGTGGTTTTCCACTTTGATTTTGAGTGTGACTCCATATCCAGACCTCCATGGGTTGATAAGTTTGATTTCCATTGATAATTTTTGTGTGCTTTTGGTGTCAGCACATTCAACTATGTAAAGACAAAAATATTTCATACGATTAGTTCATTCATTCAGATCTAGGATGTGTTATCTTAGTGTTCCCTTTATTTATTTTTTAGCAGTGTACATTTGTGCACAACTTAGAGCAGTGTTTTGCAAAACTACAACTCCCAGCATGCTTGGACAGCCAAAGGCTGTCCGGGCATGCTGGGTGTTGCAGTTTTGCAACAGCTGGGGACACACGGTTTGGAAAACACTGTCCTAGAGGAATCTATAGAACCAAGTTGGGATTGTGGGTAATATCTGGCAGACAAACCATTCCAGACATCTGTTATTTTACATTTATGGTCAATTCCTCAGGTGATAGTTTACTATTGTAGTACAATGATGTTTGTATTGCACCTTTTTAGTACATACTGTATAATGTAATGTGCTGTATAAATACCGGCAATGGGGGTATGTATAGTAGTTCAGGTTAACCTATTGCTGATAGCGTTGCTATGTGTTTGCACATCTTATAAAGTCTCTAAGTTGCTAGAAATGACACTGAAGCAACGGCGTTGCCTGTACGTTCTCTATTGGAAATGCAAGATTACATGAAATCCCTCTTATTACAGCTATTGACATTCTGCAATCTGGAATTTACAGCTAAAAATATGCACAAAAGGCATTCATCCCGTTTATCTACATTCCTGATAGTATCACTCTCCTGAGGGCAGGCACCGTGAGCTCAGACTTTGAAGGAAGCATGCCTGTGCTTGTGTCTGCATGCAGTCAAACATGGAGTCCTGCAGCTATGAGAAGCTTCTGAGAACGGAGACTCCAGGAAACCACAGGATATAAGACGACCATGAATGCCGACAAAAAGAAGCAACAAGACTACCGAAAAAATGGAGGCTCATTTATGAAAACAGAGATTGTTGTCTACAGTATTAGCTATATAGGTTCTACATAAAAAATACAAAAACATCCTTTCAATTGAAATGAAATGAAGCTAACACACAATGACCTGTTACAGTACTGCTTAAAGAAAAACATTTCACATATTATGCACACATGCCAAATGTTTTGATCTGTAAGGGTCTTGAGGCTGAGACTCCCACCAATCTATAAATATAGCTTCACTCACTCTCTGTAAGGCTGGGTTCACATACGTCCAGCATCTGGATGCAACTGATGCCACAACTGATGACAAGTTGTCATCAGTTGTATGGCATCCGGAGTACATTGTTTCTGGATGCCGGACAGGGGAACCCAACAAGCTGCGTTCCCCTGACCGACGCTCTGTGTCCAACTTCCCATTCAAATGAATAGAATCAGTTCTAGCATCAGTTTCCCTCCAGTGCACACCGGAGGGAAACTATGCCGGACGTCTGATATGTGTGAACCCAGCCTTATAGTCAACTAGTTGAATACCCGGCGTTGCCCGATTTTTCCTTCCTAATCCTTGTTGGGGAGGAAAATAAACAAAGGAGGAAGCTTTTGACTTCATATCCCATCCTCATATATTGTTGTCATATCCCAACCCCATATCCCGACCTCCTATCCCGACCTCCTTTCCCAACCTCCTATCCAGTCCTCCTATCCTGACCTCCTATCCCGACCTCCTATCCAGTCCTCCTATCCTGACCACCTATCCCAACCTCCTATCCCATCCTCCTATCCCATCCTCCTATCCTGGCCTCCTATCCCGACCTCATATCTCGACCTCCTATCTCGACCTCCTATCTCGACCTCCTATCCCGACCTCCAATCCCGTCCTCCTATCCCGACCTCCTATCCCAACATCCTATCCTGTCCTCCTACCCCATCCTCCTATCCTGTCCTCCTATCTCGACCTCCTACCCCGTCCTCCTACCCCATCCTCCTATCCCGTCCATCTATCCCGACCTTCTATCTCAACCTCCTATCTCGACCTCCTATCCTGACCTCCTATCCCATCCTCCTATTTCGACCTCCTATCCCGACCTCCTGTCCCATCCTTCTATCCCGTCCTCATATCCTGGCCTCCTATCCTGGCCTCATATCCCGTCCTCATATCTCGACCTCCTATCTCGACCTCGTATCTCGACCTCCTATCCCGACCTCCTATCTCGACCTCCTATCCCGACCTCCTATCCCGACCTCCTATTTCGACCTCCTATCTCGACCTCCTATACCGACCTCCCATCCCGTCCTCATATCTGTAATATGTGTACCAGGTATTGAAATATCTCCAGCCGTATGGAAGTTATGTGGGAACAAAATTTTGTCATGGGATCAGGGCTGGCAGCCGCCTAGAGCACCCTCTTGATGGGGGGGGGGGGAGTTGTGCCGCTCTGCCTGCCGCAAGAAAGTTAAACAACCACAAAATCTGAACCACTCACTCAGCCAGCAGCATGATGAGGAGGTTTGTTACAGTGTGTCACCCCAGCAGTAAGCTAATTACATGTGGAGGGGGCTTGTTACAGTGGGTCACCCCAGTAGTAAAAGGGCATGTTAAAGGGTGGGCCAAAAAGTGGAGTCAAGGGGGCGCTAAATTAGCTTTTGCCTAGGGTGGCAAAAATCCATGCACCAGCCCTGCATGGGATTCCACATGCTCAAAGTTCTGGTGGAATCCGCTTTTTAGGATGGCAGTCGGGATGGCAGTGTCCAGTCCAGGCTGCACTCAGGATCTCCAGACAGAATTTTTCCATCCGCGGATTCTGTAGAGTGAACCCGCCCTTATTCTCTCAGAACTTGGAAATCTTATCATTTTGTCTACCTAGAACAGTGTTTCCCAACTAGGGTGCCTCCAGCTGTTGCAAAACATCAACTTCCAGCATGTCCGGATAGCCAAAGGCTGTCCGGACATGCTGGAAGTTGTTGTTTTGCAATAGCTGGAGGCAGACTGAATGGGAAACACTGACCTAGAACAACAATGGTTACTGCCAGGGCTCAAGTCCTGCAGGAACACATGGGAACTAAGTTCCTACACTTTTTTTCCCTGGACTTGACCCCTGGTTACTGTCCTGAACAAGCTGCCCTCCCAGCCCTTCCTCCGACCTTCAGCTGTTATTGCAAAGGGAAAGTGACAAGTATTACCTCATTTCCCTTGAGAATTCTCTCTCTTGCTTAGGTTATATTCACACTTAACCCCTTAAGGACCAATGCAAATAAACCTGTACGCCCCTGAAAGACCAGGCCTGTTTTTTCAAATCGGGGATGTCTGTCTTTATTAGAGAATAACTCTGGTAACGTTTTGCCAATCACGATAATTCTGACATTGTTTTTTTGTCACAAGTTGTCCTTCATGTACATAGTAAAAGTAAGCCAATATCATTTGTAGTTTTTTTTTACAATGCAAAAAATCATGACATTTTTACAAAAAATTACGATTTTTGGCTATTTTAACACTGATAGGTTGCATATATTTATACTTACTGACCAAATCCCTCCCTGCTTCCAATATCGGCACTTCCAGAGGACACTGTGCACTATGCGAATTTAATTACGAATTTTTACTTTGAAAAAAATGGGAACGAACATAGCGAATATGCAAATTTTGCAAACATAGGATGAATATTCGTCCATATATTTGCAAAATATCGCTAATTCGAATATGGGCCCTGCCGCTCATCACTAATCGGCATCTCATTCTGCCAGGTTACTGACATAAGCGAAAGAATTTGCTGCATATTAAGCATTAACAAACCTTAAAGGAAAACTGTTAGCCTGTTCACCCACACTTAACCCAATACACTGGGTTATAGTGTGGGTGAACAGGAGTCCAACAAGGGGTCACTTTGTCCAGTAGGTCCTGAGATATGTCCCCCCAGAAGATCCTCTGCTAAATTCAGTGAATTGAGCACAATGGGCGGGGATTCGCTGACTCAATTGACATATTCCTTGTCTGTGACTCTACATCCTAGTTTTCTTTTAAAGGCTACCTGTCAAAATCTTTTTAGATAATAACATTATACTGTATGTATATTTGTAATATACTTTGGTTAAAAAATGTGTATACTTTTGGGTGAAAAAATGCTGTCCCTGCAGCTATTATCTGTGTGTCTCTGTGCTGAGACAAAATACAGGAAGTGTGGGCTGACAAGCAGGGCTCTGTGCACTGAGGACAAGCAGGGCTCTGTACACTGAGGACAAGCAGGGCTCTGTACACTGAGGACAAGCAGGGCTCTGTACACTGAGGACAAGCAGGGATCTGTACACTGAGGACAAGCAGGGCTCTGTGCACTGAGGACAAGCAGGGCTCTGTACACTGAGGACAAGCAGGGCTCTGTGCACTGAAGACAAGCAGGGCTCTGTGCACTGAGGACAAGCAGGGCTCTGTGCACTGAGGACAAGCAGGGCTCTGTTCACTGAGGACAAGCAGGGCTCTGTGCACTGAGGACAAGCAGGGCTCTGTACACTGAGGACGAGCAGGGATCTGTGCACTAAGGAAAAGCAGGGCTTGGTACACTGAGGACCAGCAGGGCTCTGTGCAGTGAGGACAAGTAGGGCTGTGTACACTGAGGTACACTGAGGACAAGTAGGTGTGGTGTCCCGCTACCGCTTCCTATCCGGTACCTGTGTGTATAGGTCCCCATAGCCAGAGTCCCTAGGACATGCGGGTCCTTATTGCCTAGTCCACCCCTAGTCACCTCTCATCTAGGTATTGGTTATCTAGTAATCATTCAGGATTTATATATAAAGGATTGTATAAATCTATATAAATAGTTAATTACCTGTACGTAGCGTAGCAGGACCTGCGGGTCACGTGATCAGGTAAACTCTATGGTTTTTGCTTGAGGACCTTTGGAGGTCCCTGTGACGTATTCTACCCATCACCCCTTGTAACGGTGAGTGACAGTTGATTGGATCAGTAGAAACGGCCCTACCCCTGCCCATATAAGGGAGCGGCGGCCATTGCTCACTCTCTTTCCTCGTGGGCTGTTAATGGAGAAGGATCTGAGCTGCTGTCATCAGTGAGTTTAGGCCTGAGCTTTGCGGCGACGGCTGATATCTTCTAATTTGTGAGTGTGTCAATCCCTAAACACTCCGCAAGATCACCGGACCTTATCTATCCCCTAAATCCAGACGGATCTTCGCAATTTTCCCTAATTCAGAGACTTTTATGTGAAGTCAAGGTCCGCAACAACTGTCAGTCATTGCACTAGATAGAGACTGTATTCCAGAGACTGTTACTGTTCATTGGATGTACCGCAAGCATTTAAGTAAAGTTATCCAAGTTCAAGTTCAAGTAACTTGTGGACCTTCAGTCATTTTATGCATGCACCTATCGTTACTGGGAAGGGCAGCGATAGGCCGGAGTATTACCTCAGCATACTAGCCCTCAGCCTGGCGTCAAGAACTATAGGGTTAACATTAACCCCTCCTCTACCAAAACCACCCCCCCACTACCATACACCCCCCAAGGGCTACCACACAGGGCTCTGTGCAGTGAGGACATGCAGGGCTCTGTACACTGAGGACAAGCAGGGCTCTGTACACTGAGGGCAAGCAGGGCTTTGTGCACTGAGAACAAGCAGGGATCTGTACACTGAGGGCAAGCAGGGCTCTGTACACTGAGGACAAGCAGGACTCTGTACACTGAGGACATGAAGGGCTCTGTACACTGAGGACAAGAAGGGCTCTGTGTACTGAGGACAAGCAGGGCTCTGTACACTGAGGACAAGCAGGGCTCTGTGTACTGAGGACAAGCAGGGCTCTGTACACTGAGGACAAGCAGCAGGATGATTGACAAGTCAGGAGCCTGCACAGAGTCCTGCTTGTTCTCAGTGCAAAGAGCCCTGCTTGTCCTGCCTAAAATCCTGTATTTTGTCTCCAGGTAAAAGCTGCAGGGACAGAATTTTTTTCACCCAAAAATATACAAATTTGTTAACCAATGTATATTACAAATATACACATAATGTTATTATCTACATTATATAAATAGTTTTTGCAAACAACAGGTACACTTTAACACTGTTGAAATGTAACATGTTAAAGGGGTTGTCTAGCGAAAGAAACAACCTGTATATGGTGTTAAAAGTATAATTCAACTTACTTATATTATGTTATCAGCCATAGTACACAGATCTTGCCATATTGGCTCTGCTCTTTCCCTTGTAGCTGTGACATCTTGTTACACTCCCTTAAAGCAGAGCTCCCCTCCCCTCCTGTCTTCTCATAACAAGACCATTGAAGTGATAAGGGGATGCTCATATTACTATTTTTTAGATTTTTAGGCAGTAAGAAGCCTTCCGCAGTAACAGTAATTTTACCGTTTACTGCTGCCTTAAAATCTAATGAGCAGTAATATGAGCACCCCCTCTTCACATCACTAGTCTCCTCCTGAGCAAACGTATGGGGAAGGGGGAGAAGGGAGGGAGCTCTGCCTTTATAGAGTGTAACATCATGTCACAGCTAAAAGGAAGAGAGCAGAGCTGATAATGAAAGATCTGTGCACTACGGCTAATAACATTATATTAATAGGTTGCTTTACTAGGCAAGTCAAAAGTATAATAATACAACTTCCTTATATTATGCTATCAGTCATAGTACACAGATCTCGCCATATCAGCTCTGCTCTTTCCCTTGTAGCTGTGACATCATGTCAAAGTCCCTTAAAGCAGGGCTCCCGTCCCTGCTCAACCTCCCCTCGTTTCTTCTCATAAGGAGACCATTGATGTGATAAGGGGATGCTCAAATGAGTGTTTCTTAGATTTTAAGGCAGTGAGAAGCCTTTCGCAGTAACAGTAGTTTTATTTTAGAACAGGCTTACTGCTACCTTAAAATCTCATGAGCAGTAATATGAACATCACTGGTCTCCTCCTGAGCAAACAGATGGGGAAGGGGGAGAAGGGAGGGAGCTCTGCCTTCATAGAATGTAATATCATGTCACAGCTAAAAGGGAGAGAGCAGAGCTGATAATGGAAGATCTGTGCACTATGGCAAATAACATTATATTAATAGGTTGCTTTATTATGGTTTTTGACACCATTCACAGGTTGTTTATTTTGCTGGACAACTCCTTTTGTGTCCCCATTCAATAAGTATTCTGTTAAGAATTGTTTTTATATTGAACTAACATGTATAAAAGTTTCTATGTTAAAGTTTAATTGACTTATCCAGCTCTCAGTACAGCCAGTACTTCAGGGAAAAGGCTTTCATCTGGATTGTGATGCAGGGTGTAGTACATGAAAAAGGCATATTAAAAGACAATACAATACAAAAATCCCTTTTCTAGTAGGCATGTCATAATTTCTTTATTTTGTCCTGAATCCAAAGCAAGAAAATAAAGCTATCCAATACAGCCCCATTCTCCTGGTAATAAGTAATATAGTGTATACTGACTGAATAGTGTATACTGACTAATGAACTTCTTTTATTTCTCTTCAAGGCTAGTCCCATAGAGCAACTTTTGCAGGCAACACGATTCACGTGGCCAAAGATTGTTGTGTTGCTACAATCGTGATACACTGTTGTAACGTAAGTGAATAGATTTGTTTTGTGACCGCGACTAAAAATGACTCCTGGATAAGTTTCTGCTGATTGTTGGGGTTGCAGTAATGACCCCATACACTTACATGATATGATTCAGGGAAAACGACACAGGGATCTTTGACCCCATGTCACAGCCAAAGTCGCCATGTAGCCTTAGTTCACAATGGAGGTGGTGCGGCACTGCTGGTGGTGTCCTGGGGTGTAAGACGGGAGATGGATACAAGTGTAGCTATGTTGCTGTAGGTGGTGCTCAGATAGGGCAAGCAATATACAGATCAGTCCGTAAGAAACAGAAAATATCGGCACTCACCAATTCAGCTTGCAAGTCTTCTTTATTGAAGCATACTTACAAAAAGGGTACAGAAGAGAAGGGTAGTGGGGGGACAGTGGATGGCGACCGAGCTCCTGTTTCACTCGCTTGGCGTGCTTCGTCCGGCCATGGTAATGGCCGGACGAAGCACGCCAAGCGTGCAAAACAGGAGCTCGGTCGCCATCGACTGTCCCCCCACTACCCTTCTCTTCTGTACCCTTTTTGTAAGTATGCTTCAATAAAGAAGACTTGCAAGCTGAATTGGTGAGTGCCGATATTTTCTGTTTCTTACGGACTGCCATGTAGCCTTAGCCTAAGGCAGTGGTTTTCCTGTAAATATGTGCCTGCTAGAAAAAGGAACAATCTATAAACCTTTAAAAACAGACAGAAAGTCGTTTGTGGGGTTGAACATCTATTACACTTGTTAATAGGAAACTACTTCCTTGCATGAAATGCTGTATATGTCAAAAATATATGTCATAATATAAAGAAAGCCAACACTCCCTATATCAATGCGTTATGGATATGTATTGCATTTATATTATATAACATTATATTAAACATAATGACATAATGGAACAAGGGGAATTTATAGGCCTGGCCTGTTGTAATCACGGTCCAGAAAGGCACCAGCATGAAGCAGAAGACAAGTTATATATTAAAATGGATTCCTCTGGACAGATAAGGCCATAAGGGTGGAGGAGGCAGAATTGTCAAATTACTGATTTTCTTGTACTAGTTGTTAGACCAAGTTTCGAAGGACACATTGCAATTACTTTTTCAGTATTGGGCCTAACAATTCTCATTGAGGGCCATCATTCACTATGTTTAACATGTTGGGAAACGCGGTCACCCCTGAGCTGTCTAACCGTTCAGACACGCTGTAGTGTATCATCAGTCACTGATAAGGTCTAGTATTTTAACATATTTCTTTTAATAATGTAAGGTGAAAGAGGATGTATAATATAGAGTACAATAACGTGGATGAACCACAAAAGACAATAAGGGGTGGACGATGCTTCTTATCACAGCCATGAGGTTGACAGCCCCATGGCTATTGATGCTGAGATTAAGTAATGGCCCAGTGGTGGCAGGTGACAGCCCCATAGCTAATGATGCTGAGATTAAGTAATGGCCCCATGGTGGCAGGTGACAGCCCCATAGCTAATGATGCTGAGATGAGGTGACAGCCCCATGGCTATTGATGCTGAGATAAGATGGTGGCAGGTGGCAGCCCCCATAGCTATTGATTCTGAGAAAAGGCGATGGTCCCATGATGGTAGGTGACAGCCCCATGGCTATTGATGCTAAGATGAGATGATGGCCCCATGGTGGCAGATGGCAGCCCCATGGCTATTGATTCTGAGATAAGGTGGTGGCAGGTGGCAGCTCCATGTCTTGTAAAAGTGTTGAGTATTGACCAGACTTATTGGGGACATGTTGCAAAACCAGATAATGATGTGTACATTACTACTCATATACAGTTTTGCCACATAACCTTGATACGCTTTGTTAGCATCCAGAATGTGATACGTATAGGACCATGCAATTGTTAGAAACAGGCAATGAGGTTATTATCTGGTTGAGGTTCCAACTTGTAAAGTCACTCTTATAAAAACAAAAAGGAATTAACTGAGTAGGAATTATTTCCAGGCATACATTGGCCATATTGGCAGAACATTACTAGTACTGTTTTTTTCACAGTGGTGTCATACCACTGAAACCACCCTACATCCCTAAAATGGGACATAGGGTGTATAGGAAAATGGTCTCTTCTTGTCATATTATGTCAGGTGTAGTAGGGGGGGAGGTGGAATCATAATATATCACAAGATGTACAGTTTAGAATATTAGGATGTTTGTATTGATATGTGGACATTTGGTTCTGAGTTTGTAGGTGTTTTAAGGGTTTTTAAGGGTGTTTTAGGTGTATTCCAGGGTGCTTGAATATCTCTGGCAGCTCCACAGGCAATGAATGAGGAAGTGTTGTGCATGCATAAGACTTGAGTACCCATTCTCCAGATTGGGGCATAGTAATGATATTATTAATGATGTGCCACAAACTCTTAAACACAAGGAGCACATCTGCCCCATAGGAGACCAGTATTATAATTGGCACATGGGGCCCCGTTGCAGATTTTGCATTGGGCCCAAAAGCTACAAGTTACGCCTCTGTATTGGGGTAACTAGAACACTTATTTCTATAAGCAATACATGATGGGGGGGGGGGGGGGGCACAAAATTTCATTGCCATTCACTGTTTGCTCATAGAGTGTGCCAAGAAGTAAGCAGGGAAACTCCCTCTGTTAGCTACACCTTCCCTAATACGGCATATAACATTGTCTGGCGGTACACAACACCTTTACCATTGGTATAAAGCAACATGACATCTCTCAATGCTATTATAGTTATGATCCATAAAAATCCTGGCCCCTAGAGAATCTCTCTGAATTGTATAATGTCTTTGTTTATACTACAGACTACTCGAAAAGGGGCATGAAAAGGACAAATATAATTGTAGGCTATAACTTTAATGCTACTATATTGTTTATACTGTTACTATATTGTCTATATATGATGCTACTATGTTGTCAATATATAATGCTACTATAGTGTCTATACTGTCTATACGATAGAAAAACACAGTTTATAATCGCAGTATTACACAGAACAGTAAAAAACTAAACTGTACTGAAGGAAGACAGGCAATAGTTTGTGGAAAGGTTCCATGAAGTGACAAAGAGCATGCCATAATCATACTGGGGGTGATGACCCCCATTTTAGCAATAAGACCACCACTGATCTAAGATTTATCACCCAACCAGTAGAAATGTCAAACATATATAAATGAATGAGGGTGGAATCAATCTCAATGTTACCTATAAACACTTTCTCTCATTTTTATCTTTCAACAAATTGTGAATACTGAAGCAAAGTAGCAGAAGTCGATACCAAACAAAAGTAAAAATAAAATGATCACATAAAGTACAATGATACGGCTACAATGACCTTAGATTAACAATGTCAAAGTACTATTTAGTGCCATAAGAATGAGGTGACCCTGTAATGTTAGTATTTGTTCCGGACGCATAAAAGCATTGATTCTGATATGAAATGATTAGAAATGTGTAAAAATGTGGTCTCACCTTTGTTTCCTGCGTTCTGCGCTGTGCGTCCACCTGGATTCCTTTGAGGACAGGAACAAACAGTTGAGGTAAGCAGCGATTCTTAATCTCCACCCAACTGTGACGAGGACAAGAGGAGCAAAGGGGGCAGGTTATGAGCCGGGAAAGTGCCCTCCACTTGCTATTCGATGTCCCACCCAAGGTTTCTGGCACCAGGAAGCTCTGCTGTGTCTGCAGGTAGCAGCATGTCAGGGATGAGACTAGCAGCTTCACCTATGCAGCAAGCCAAGAATCCTGTAAACTCCTTTCTAGGTGCACTCCTCTCGGTTTAAATATTGTGAATAGTTGGGAATGTTTTACAAATTCCTTCCTAGCATTGTACCACTTGGCATGTTCGCAAGAGGTACAAACAAGGCGGTGTGTGTGACACTAAGAGCACAAAGCTGTGTCCTGCAGGCAAAGGATTTACAGTTGGACTTTAGCACCTGAGGGCTGCGTTCCTTAGTGTACTGTGAATTTAACTCTTTGGTCTAGTACGTCACCGGTTGTTTCATTGCCTGCTTGGAGTTCTTTCGTTTTATTAAGGGCATGGTTTCTTATTATTATTGTTATTATTACATTTTGTTTAGTTAGCATTGAGGGGAAGTATTACCAAAAAATAAAAAACAAATAAAGCGACATCAAAAGTGCCATATTCGGAAGCCTCCCCTACAGTCTATGCACTTTATACATTTAAAATGTAAAAACTTATACAGATTTGTAAACTATTTCTATTTAAAAATCATAAGACTATCAGTGCTCCAGAGAACGTTGTGTAGTTCTTTCCAGTCTGACCAAAGTGCAAAACATAAGCAAATCCACATAGCAAGCCTTTCCTGTTGCTGACAGTTCCTGACACGGACAGAGGGTGCAGCAGAGAGCACTGTGGTATTACTGGAAAGTGTGGTGTCCCAGCACCAGTTGCTGTCCTTTGGCTTTGGACTGTCTTGGGCAGCTTGGTAGCATACGGTGTTGGGCCCACTAGAGACTTGTTGCTATATTGATTATGTTTACATTCTATTGCCAAATAATATATTTTCGGAAATTAATTCTATTACTGTTATATGTATATCTGTTTTTCTGTGTTACTGTAGCCTTAAATAAGAGTAGTAAACCCCTAAAATTTCCCCTATATAGTGTAGTGGGGGAGGAGTTACCTCAGTCTAGTGTAAGCTGAGCCACCGTCTGGTTCAGGTGTGTGTGTCTTGTGCTCTGAGGAGAGGCCTACTTCAAATCTAATCTTATCTGGTCATTCTGCAGGGATTACTCGCACTATGGAAGTTCCTACCCCAGCGGAGAAGTCTTCAGTACCTTGACAGAACCCAACCTACCAGGATTCATCTACCCATCTCACAAGTCAGTATTAACCTCTTAAGGACGCAGGGCATACCTGTACGCCCTGCGGCAGGTCCTGGTATATAACGCAGGGTCCTGCCGTGACCCCGCATCATACCCGGTCGGTCCAGGTGGCTAATGATAGCCGGGACCCTGGGCTAATAGCGTGTGGCATCGATCTTTGTGCTGCGCGCTATTAACCCTTTAGACGCGGCAATCAAAAGAAAGCTTCCCAGCATCTCAGTCGGGCTGATCGGGACCATCGCGATAAAATCACGATGTCCCGATCAGTTAGCACACCAGCGGAGGTACCTCACCTGTCTCCGTCGTGTCCGATCGATGATTGATTGCTCCAAGCCTGAGATTCAGGCTTGAGCAAGCGACCGCCTATAACACTGATCAATGGAAAGCTATGGCTTTGCAGTGATCAGTGTAAAAGATCAGTGTGTGCAGTGTTATAGGTCCCTATGGGACCTATAACACTGCAAAAAAAAAGTGAAAAAAAAGTTAATAAAGGTCATTTAACCCCTTCCCTAATAAAAGTTTGAATCACCCCCCCTTTTCCCATAAGAAAAAAAACCTGTCTAAATAAAAATAAACATGTGGTATTATAAAAATGTAGGAATTATAAAAATATATTGTTAATAAAACCGCACGGTCAATGGCGTACGCGCAAAAAAATTCCAAAGTCCAAAATAGCGTATTTTTCATCACTTTTTATTTCATGGAAAAATGAATAAAAAGCGATCAAAAAGTCTGATCACCACAAAATTGGTACTGATAAAAACTTCAGATCCCGGCGCAAAAAAATATCCCTGATACCGGACCGTACGCGGAAAAATAAAAAAGTTATAGGGGTCAGAAAATGAGAATTTTTAACGTATACATTTTCCTACATGTATTTATGATTTTTTTCAGAAGTACGGCAAAATTAAACCTATATAAGTAGGGTATCATTTTAACCGTATGGACCTACAGAATAAAGATAAGGTGTAATTTTTACCCAAAAATACGCTGCGTAGAAACAGAAGCCCCCAAAAGTTACAAAATGGCATTTTTTCTTCAATTTTGTCACACAATGAATTTTTTTCCGTTTCGCCGTGGATTTTTTGACTAGTGACTAATGTCACTATAAAGTAGAATTGGTGGCGCAAAAAAGAAGCCATCATATGGAATTTTATGTGCAAAACTGAAAGCGTTATGATTTTCAGAAGGTGATGAGGAAAAAATGAAAATGCAAAAACAGAAGAACGCTGAGTCCTTAAGAGGTTAATCTGTTTGGTAAAAGCACCACAAGTCCCAGCAAGGCAACAGGGCTCCCAAGGGGTTACACTGCAATCTCTCACCTAAAGCCAGCTGTAAGTGTATTATCATCTGCACCCAGCTCAGTAAAGACAGTTATCCATAACCTGACGTCAGTGTGTTCATTTACTCCCCGTGTCTGGCCAGGAGAAGCTATCACCAAACCTCGGACCGTGTATAGGATAACGGTGCCATAAAGTGACCAGGTATTTCTACTAACAACCCCCCCCCCCCCCCCCCCGTGGCATCACAAGAGAACTACGCAACTTTTTCTGTAGTATATCTATAGTACACAGCAGCTGATAAGTAATGGAAGGCTTAAAGGGGAAAACAAATGTTTTCATATCAGCAGGTGAAAGAAAGTTAAACAAATTTGTAAATTAAATTGGTAAGCTTAACCCTTCCAGTACTTATCAGCTGCTGCATACTACAGAGGAAGTTGTGTAGTTCTCTCCAGTCTGACCACAGTGCTCTCTGCTGACACCTCTGTTCGTGTCAGAAACTGTCCAGAGCAGGAAAGGTTTGCTATGGGGATTTGCTTCTACTCTGGACAGTTCCTGATACGAACAGAGGTGTCAGCAGAGAGCACTGTGGTCAGACTGGAAAGCACTACACAACTTCCTCTATAGTATACAGCAGCTGATAAGTACTGGAAGAGTTAAGATTATTAAATAGAAGTATTTTACAAATCTGTCTAACTTTCTAGTTGATTTAAAAACCTTGTTTTCCACCGGAGTACCCTTTAAATCTAAGTTCACATGGCCATTGTGCTCTGACCTGTCCAGGGTCTTTTTTTTTTTTTTTTTTGCACCAAATGGACTCAAATCCATGATTTCGAGCACAAATGACATCATCAGGTCCTGTCAGATCCCTTTGACTTGAATGACCTGACTGTATGACCCCGCCCATCACCTGATAGTCCCTTCCATAATTAACATTATGATCCCGCCCATCTGACCGATTCCCTGAATTGTCAGAAAAACTATAAACCCTCAAATGTGAGGAAAGGGAGGGCGGATCAAGAAACTCTAAAAAGATTTGTTATCAGGACAACCAGGACGATTTGTTGTCGGCACCGGCCGCAGCGAAGTCCCGACTCGGCCTGCGATAGGCTGAGCGGCAGTGTGACGTTTTCCTCCCCGGCACCTGCTGCAGAGGCCGAAAACGTCACACTGCTGCTCAGCCTATCGCCGGTTGAGTCGGGACTTCGCTGCGGCCGGTGATTGGCTGAATGCAGTATGACTCGCCGACCACCAGCAACAAAGAAGAGGATCGCGGCGGAGACCGGAGCGGGTTACCGGAGGCCCCGGGGGAGCAGAGGAAGGTATGTACATCTTTATTTTTTACTGCTGGCAGTATGGAGGACAATTTTCCTATTCTGAAGTACTCCTTTAACTATTTACCCAACTGTTCTCATATTACTAAGATGGTCAGTACATCGAGGAAATAAACAATGCCACAATCCCTTTATCTATTACGCACAGTAAAATCTCCCTTAGCTGACACCTCCCAATAGCGGACAGTTTTTAATTCCTTGGCAGGGTCTCATAAGACTTAATGTATTTGCACCCTCTGAATAGGGGACACGCCCAATAGTGGTTGTGGATACACCCAATAGGGGACAAAACACTCCCAATAGGGGACAAAAAACTCCCAATAGGGGACAAAACACTCCCAATAGTAGACAACCAGGCTTATGTGCCGGCCCTACACAGGGCTGCCATAGGGGGTTCAGCCAATACTCCAGTAAGGGGCATCCCCCTGCAGCAGCCCCAGCATAGAAGCAGAAGCCTCCTGTTTCTGTACGTCCGCTGGCAACATCATTCACCCCCCTCCTGTCCTGATCCCCCCGTGCCACTTTATTTTCCCTGTGTCAAATCATCACCCCCTTTGCCCCATCATTTCCTCTTGATCCCCCCCTGTACTATTTTATTCCCCCTGTATTACCCTCTGTGCAAATTCATCACCCCTCTTTACCACCCCCTGTGCTATCCCCCCCCATGCCATTTCATTCCCCCTTTATCCCCCTGTACCACTTTATAAAGAGGGGGTGATACATTTACACAGAGGGTAAAAAAGGGGGAATGAAATGGCACAGGGGATCAAGGGGAAATTATGTGGCATGTGGGTAAGGGGGGGGGGGCATAATTTGGCACAGGGGAATAAGGTGGCGCAGGGTATAAAGGGGGCTGAAACGATACAGCGGGGGGGGGGGGGGATAAGAGGTGATTAAACGGCACTGGGAGAATTTACTGTAATATTGCTTATGATAGTGTTTTACAGGTAATTATTGTATTTTTGAGCATTTTTCCTAATAGGGGACATTTCTCAATAGTGAACAGTTTTTTATTCCCCATGAGTGTCCGCAATTGGGAGATTCTACTGTACAAGATTAAAGCTCTGCTCCTGGGGCAGTTTCCCTTATGTTAAAAAAAAAAAGAAGGAAGGAAGGAAAAAAAAAGTCAGGAGCAAAAAAAATATAAAAAATAAAAAAAATAGATAGATAGAAGCAACCTTTGAAGGTCTTTCCAAAAATGATGGAGCCACATGGCGAGACTTAAAGAGGTTGTCCATGATTAGAAAAACATAGCTGCTTTCTTCCAAACATAGCACCACACTTTGTCCTCATTCCTCCATTCACTGAGCTCACCACATACAAACTAAGGACAGAAGTGGCACTGTTTCTGGAAGAAAACACCGATATTTTTCTTATTCTAGATATCCCTGTTGAAGGGGTACTCCAGCGTTAAAAAAAAAAAAAGTATCCACTATATAAAGCAGTGTTTCCCTATTTACCTGTCCGTGCATGCTGGGAGTTGTAGTTTTTTAACAGCTGAGTGCACCCTGGTTGGAACACACTGATGAACAGAATAGATCGGAGAGGTGGGCCCAACCTCTGGGAACCCCGTAATCTTCAGAACAGGGCTCCGAATCTCCCTGCTGTATAGACCAGTGTTTCCCAACCAGGGTGCTTCCAGATGTTGCAAAACTACAACTCCCAGCATGCCCGGACAGCCTTTGGCAGCCTTTTGCTGTCCAGGCATGCTGGGAGTTGTAGTTTTGCAACACCTGGAGGCACCCTGGTTGGGAAACACTGGTATAGACAGTGGGGACAGCGTGTGTTCCATGCATTCTCTATGGGAGCGCTGGAGATACAGGAGTGCTGTATTATGGTATCTCCGGTGCTCCGAGCATTGAGCTATGCCGACCCCATGCTCTATGTAGTGGAGAGATTTGGGGCCGTGTTCTAGAGATCAGTCACTCATCCCCTATGCTTTACATAGGAAAGACATGTTTATAAGCTGCAGTCCCCCTTTAGGTATGACTGTTACAGAGAATCTTGCCAGGGCTATGGCTGCTATGATCCCATTAGATGGGAGACCAGTATATGCCGATTTGGTTCAATATCTCAATCCTAGACAGTTCTATTTTTCCTGCACTGTTTTTCCCCAGATGTCCACATTTGTCAGGGGTAAGGATGCTGTCAGTGGTGCACCTATGGAATGTGTAGGATGACAACACTGGTAAGTAGATTCCTTGTCCTGGATAATGTCTTCATAACACTGCTGTAGATATTATCCATGGAATCGCCAATCTAAACAAAAGATAAGGAGAATTCAGACTTTTCCATCTTTTAATAACAACAAACTATAATGTACTATCAAGCCATAAAAAAATCAAGTGGGGGCAGGGTGGAAATGTATTCATATCATCACAGTACATGATCATGTGGTGAGTGGCAGGGCCATGGGTGTAGCGGTGATCAGTGTTGGGATCAGATGTTATTAACCCCAGGGGTCAGAAGGTATTAACCCCTATATGTTCGTGACGCCAGTGTGGTTTTCCGGTTCCGGAACACCACACGCCCGGATTCTCCACTGTCCCACGGGCTAGTAGTGAATAAAGAGTCCACAACCAGTTGAGGGTAAACGGAGGCTTTACTGAATAGAAGACCCGAGTAATTATCTTCACAGCTATGGCCAGATTGTCCCAGAGAGGTGACCAGTACCCAGAGGACCTTGCAGCTTGCTGGACCAGTACTTGTAATACACTTGACTTTGACTTGTAATTTAGACTTGACTTGTACTTGACTGGACTTGACTAACTTCAGTGACAGCAGACATAGACTTGACTTACTGGAGAGTTGTAGCTTTGTGGATCTCCAGATACTGAACACTTGTCCTGAGATTCTCTGGTAGCTGCTTCAGCAAAGACTTTGATGTTACTCTCAGAAGAGTCTGAGGAAAGATAGCTAATTAAAGATGGCCACCCCTTTATATAGTGAGGGGGCTGGACTAAAACCAATTGGTCAAGCTGTGGGTCATAGGTTAAAGCTGGCGCTCTCTGGGAGTACATGTTGCAACAAATCATTTAACTGCATAACATAACATGTAACAGGCTTACTCACACAGGATCTTGAGTCCTCCAAAGGTCCTGTATACTATCTAGACATAAGGATCCTGTCTATGCTCTTAAAGATACACATACCATATTTAATAAATTAACAAGAGAACAAGGGGAGTCCCTGCAGGGGAGCCCCCAGGTCACTGAGGGACTCAACCTGACAGGGCCTACAGGTAATACAGTACCATGTACCTGTAGTGGGACATCACAATCAACTATCAGATATTATAATGTATATGTCAGCACTAATGTACATTTTTTAGGTCAAGCCTTTGTTTTTGTCGAGTATGTACGAGGATAGAAAGATCCAACCACATACTATAAATGCTTACCTGGTTCTGTGGTCAGGAGAAGGCCCAAGGATGAAGACTTGAGCATTGAATCAGAGGAACATTGTCCCCGACCGTTTTATCACCCAGATTTTGCAAGAAATTGCATTTGTGGCCATTGTCCTAGCCTTGGCATGTGGGTCTCTGTATTTTTTACCATTTGAGAAGTGGTGAATGAAACCCTACAAAGGTGCGGCAGTAGGCTACATCCTTATTATAAGACTCGTCATAAAGTTATATAGCACCACAAGGCAAGATGGGGGGGGGGGGGGCACACTAGTTGACCATCACCATCTTTTGGCTTACAAAAGGTATTACACCAGGCAGCATCCTGTCTTAGTTTTCTCTCCTTGTAGAGCTATCCTTAAGATAGGTCACCAGTGTTTGATCAATAGCATACCTCCCAACCGTCCCAGATCCGGTGGGATATTCCCGCTTTTGGGGTGATGTCCCGCTGTCTTGGAACGGCCCCCACATGTCCCGCATTTAACTGTAAATCCCTCATATGAGGTGTCTACAGTTTAATGGGGCACTCGGTGGGAAGTTTGACAGGGTGAAAGCCATTGGCTCCTCACCCTGTCAATCACTCTTGGGTAAGCCGGTTACAGTTAGCCAGCGGACACAAGAGGCTCGTTCTTCCTCTGTGCTCCGGCGCACTTGTGTTGTCATCAGACGCCGGAGCGCAGAAGAAGAAAGAAGAGAAGAGGCCGTGCAGAGGGAGCTGCTGGAGTTTTGTCAGTCACCTGATATAACTATGTAATCTCTTATATGGTCTGTAGTGGTAATGATGGGGGTTGTTGTCAGTCACCTGATATAACTGCGTGTACTCACTTATATGGTCTGTAGTGGTAATGATGGGGGTTGTTGTCATTACCCTGATATAACTGTATGTAATCACTTATATGGTCTGTAGTGGTAATGATGGGGGTTGTTGTCATTCACCTGATATAACTATATGTAATCTTTTATATAGTCTGTAGTGGTAATGATGGGGGTTGTTGTCATTCACCTGATATAACTATATGTAATCTTTTATATAGTCTGTAGTGGTAATGATGGGGGTTGTTGTTAGTCACCTGACATAACTGTATGTAATCTCTTATATGGTCTGTAGTGGTAATGATGGGGGTTGTTGTCAGTCACCTAATGTAACTGTTTGTAATCACTTATATGGTTGTGGTCAGTCATCCGATTAACTGTATAAAATCCCCTATATTATCTGTAGCGGTAATGATGGGGGTTGTTCTCAGTCCGTCAGTAGAAAAGGTCCTCCTAAAGTTAGGTGACAGACTGACAATATTATTGCTGTTAAAGAAGTATTCTCATTCTGCAGCTGCAGGCATAGTTAGGGAGTGACTGAGGGTGGGGTTGGGATATGACTGAGGGCATGATTAGGGGGTGTGACAATGGGTGTGGTTGGGGGCGTGGCTTGTCCCTCTTTGCTCTCAGCAAAAGTTGGGAGGTATGATCAATGGAGGTTTAACAGTTGGCAGAATATATCCCTTGGGGTTTGTGCTCATGATCATTAAAGACCCTTCCAATACCCTTGCGAAATCAGCACACAATGGCCCTCATTTACTATTCTAAACCCGACCTCTTTTGTCGGGTTTTTTTGGCGCATCTTGCGCCAGTCTGCGACACTATGCGACATTTTTCCCCGACGGACCCGATGTGGATTCTCCCAAACCCGAAAAAGGGGCGTAACCCGACATTTCTGAGCTTTCCCACGTATTTATTAAGGTTTCCAACCCGAATTTGTTGAATTGTTGTGGATTTTTTCCCGACAGCTCAGAGGAGTTGGAAACCAAAACCTACAAAACCCACGTGCGACAAACAGGATGCGACATAATAATAAATACCAGGGGAAAAAAGCAGTCGGGTAAGAAAGCAACATAGACTTACAACCCGATTTTCTTAGTAAATGAGGGCCAATGTCCTGATACCTGATAATATAGGGGTTTAGGGGCATTCAAAACTTTTCTATGGGGTCCAGCTTTGTCTAGTTACACCCCTGGTCCAATCTTTGCAAGATCATCAGAATGGTTTCATGTTTGCCCCTAAAGTTTGATGCTTAGTCTAAAAATTGGAAAAGGAGTGAAGAAAAGGACTTGGCAGTAGGCGCTCAGGTGTCCTATGGAAGTGTCACACTCAGGCCACGGAGAAAAAGTGTTCAGCAACTTTGTTAGATGTACAACAATAACACGTTTTGGGGTTATTCTACCCCTTCCTCCGATTGACAGATGTACTCTGCACAGGATCCACATCTCCTTCTCATACCCCTATATGGTGTGCGGCCAAGGGGGTAACGCACAAGGTGCCATCCTCTGGACTCTTCTTTTCTACTTCTACACTGGTCTAAAAATAGACCATCATAGTATGAGTTCCTGGAGAACCCCTTTAAATAGAAATATCCATAGATCTACGGCTTTTCTATACATCATTGACTGTATTGATACTCAATAGGGGATAGGGGGATAAGATGTTTTTCACCAGAATATCCCTTTAAGGTGAGTTGTGGCCAAATAGGCTGTAAATTGCCCTGTGTACTAGGACCAGAAAGCAGACAATGAACTAGCAAACACATATTTGTTGGCTGATGTGTTTTGCCATGTAAAAAATTTTTTGTTCATGGGCCGCACATTGCCTTGAGTAATAGGGCATGTTTGGCCAATAACAGAGGTAAAGGGCCCCACATGTGATCCAGTAGTTGTTTGTGTGGCCCTGCCCACTGGATACTAAGCTATGTAGAGGCTCAGTAAACAAGTGCCAATCTAGAAGATCATGCTTGTATCAGTCGGGGGCCGCACTGTGTAATACAGTCCTAACTCTGTTGTTGTAGTAAGAACTTTCCATACCTTGTTTGGGTGGTTAACACAATTCAGACATGAGCAATGTGGTGCAGACAGGCTTCACTTAGTCATGAGTAAAGATATTTTGTGTATTGTGGCTCAGATTACTAACCTGGTGTAACAACCTGATATCTACATCCTGGGCTGTGCTATAAGAGGTACAATGAATATGTTAGTGTTTTTCTACACTTCACTGTCTGTTCACACCCTTACTGGCTATGTCTATTAAGTTAAAACCCGGAAAATGAGAGTGTTGTAACCAGAGGATGTGTGAGTAAGTCATTCATCAGCATTGCTCACCGAACCGTATGAATAAGGATCCCTAAGATCTGCCGCAGCTCCTCACAGTCACTATAGAAAAACAAATAAAAGTAACTACAACATCATACGGAATACTAGTATTTGCAGATGACAGGAAGCCTACCTTATTGAGGCACACTACGCAATGTGTTGTTTGAAGTGGAGTAGTAAGGTAGATAGTGTGAATCTCTATGACCCTGTAGCTCTATTAATCTCTATTACCCTAGTTCCTAGGTGTGAAGCTTGTGCAAGAATGAAAGGAATGTCCTACCCTTACTATGAATAAAAATGAAAATAAAAGACAGTACAATATGAGCATTCAGGGCTCAATGCATTGCAAAAGTTTTCAGACCCCGTCACATTTATACATTTTGTTATGTTGAGGCCTTGTGCTAAAATAAAAAACTAAAAAATTAAAGTAATTTCCATTATTCTGCATTCAATACCCCATAATAATAAAATGAAAACAGAATATCTTTGCTAATTTACTGTAATGGAAAATCTAATATCTTGCAGCGTCATAAGTATTCAGACCCTTTACTTAGGCCTTAGTTGAAGCCCCTTTGGCAGCGATTACAACCTCCAGTCTTCTTGGAGATGAGGCCACAAGGTTTATACACTTGGTTTGGGGGATTTTCTGCCATTCTTCTGTGCAGATCCTCTCAGGCTTTGTCAGGTTGGATGGGAACCTTCCGTGGAAGCCATTTTCACATCTCTCCAGAGATGTTCCATTGGGTTTAGGTCAAAGCTCCGGCTGGGCCACTCAAGGACATTCACAGACTTGTCTCTAAGCCACTCCTGTGTTGACTTGGCTGTGTGCTTAGAGCCATTGTCTTGTTGGAAGGTGAACCTTCGGCCCAGTCTGCGGTGACCACTCTTCCTGTCCCAGCCTCTGAAAAAAAACCTCCACAGAATGATGCTGCACCCACCATGCTTCACTGTACGGATGATAGGGATGGTGATGAGCAGTGCCAGGTTTTCTGCAGACATGACAAATAAAATTGAGGCCAGAATGTTTAATCTTAGTTTCTCCCACCTACACACACGATCTTTGGAGCTCAGCCACAGAGATCATTGGGTTCTTGGTTATCTTTCTTACCAAGACCCTTCCCCCTGATTTCTTAGTTTGGTGGGGCACCCAGATCTAGATAGGGATCTGGTTGTTCCAAACATCTTCCATTTAAGAATTATGAAGGCCACTGTGCTCATGGTAACTTTCAATGTAGCAGAATTTTTTAGTACCCTTCTCTAGATCTGTGCAGATCTCTGAGCTCAACGGGCAGTTCTTTCTCATCTCATGGCTTGATTTTTGCTCTGATATGTATTGCTAGCTATGTGACTTTATATAGACAGGGCTGTGTCTTTCCAAGTTATGTCGAATTACCCTAGGTGACTCAGATCAAGGTGTAGAAAGATCTTAAGATGATTAAGAGACATAGGAGACCACCAAAGCTAAATTGAAAATGTCATAGCAATGGATCTGAATACTTATGCAATATTTCAATTTTACATTTCCAAAAATTTCTAAAATGTAATTTTCAATCCCCATTATAGGATATTGCGTGCAGAATGATTTATTGTTTTTACATTTTAGCAGAAGGCCACAACATAACATGTGAAAACAAGTGAAAGGGTCTTTACAATGCATGATATATGTATATACCCATTCTTCTCAAACAGCAAGCAGCAATTCTGCCAGTGGCAGTGTAAACAGATGGTTTATATCCATATTCCTAATGGAAACAGGGAAACCTTTTTCAGATAAATTCATGTAAAGATTTTACATGGCAAATCAGTTTTTAAACCCCTTGGCCTTCTTCACACATACTTTGTATTACCACTTTATTAGGTTTGGAAAAACCCACAATAAACTGCAATAAAATAAGTATTTGCACACACTGACTTCTAGGTTGTATAGGCCCGAGCCAACATGGACAAATCTTCATATTGCTCTGAAACAGCAGGGCCTGGGAAGGTTAGGGTATGGTCTCAGAGGACTGCAGGACCAACTCATATTGCTCTGCAGCTGAGGTTCCTGCAGCTGATGTTCATTCCTCCAATTATATTTGCGTTCGGGGCTTCAAGCTCGTGCATACAGCAATCCATACGTGCCTGTATGAAAACATTACACTAAACCTAATGGTCAGAATTGTGCCCATGACCGCGATGGTGGGCATGCCCTGTAATGGATAATTGAAAAAGAGGGAGGGCTGGGAGGGGTCCGCAAAATGTCCCGTACGCCCCTTCCGTAGGAGCAGGGGCATTATATACCCCTGCCCCTAACCTTGATTGCTCTATGCCCCACCTGAACGCATGGGGGAGGGGGGGCAGAAGCTCCCGCCCCTCACACAAATTCAGCCGATAGGCTTCCCACTTGTGTTTGGGGCTTCAAGCTCGTGCTCGTGAATACAGCAATCCATACATACCTGTATGAAATCATTACACTAAACCTAAGGGTCAGAATTGTGCCCATGACCGCGACGGAGGGCACGCCTTTAGTGGGCAAAAATGAACCTGGTAGGAATAAGAGGGCAAAAATATTTTACATATTAACTATGTTCCCGTTCTTGCCACTACCTGTGTGCTTGAAAAAACCCTGTGAAAATGTCCATGACAATAACTTTGCAGTGTATCCTCCTGCAGGCGTGGCAGGAATGAAGCATATACAACCGCCTACGTGTCGTGATGTAGTTGTATTTGTCAGTGATACCAAATGCGCCGTGTCTTCCCCTGCAACATGGAAGGTATAATGGGTATACCACAACCCGTGAAGCGTGACATTGTTGCTCTGAAGACGTGTCAGTAGCAATGATTGCGTGGTGTGCCCCCTGCAGATGTGGTAGGTATGACGAGTGTATGACAGCCTATGAATTGAGATGTTATTGTTCTGAAAACGTGTCAGTAACAATAACCTTTGTGCCGCCTCCCCCTGCAGACGTGGCAGGCATAACGGGTAAACAGGCCACCTATGTGTCGTACCGATATCGCTCTGAAGACGTGTCAGCGACCATAACCTGCGTGGTGTCTCCCCCCGCGGATGTGGCAGGCATACTGTGTACAGCCACCACCTATGTGTCGTAATGTTGCCGTTCTGAAAACGTGTCAGTAGCAACTGTTGCATGGTGCGCCCCCTGCAGACGTGGCAGGTATGACGGGTGTATAACAGCCTGTGAATCGAGATGTTATTGTTCTGAAGATGTGTCAGTAACAATAACCTGCGTGCCGCCTCCCCCTGCAGATGTGGCAGGCATAACGGGTAAGCAGGCCACCTATGTGTTGTAACGTTATTGCTCTGAAGACGTGTCAGTAACCATAACTTGCGTGGTGTCTCTCTCTGCGGACGTGGCAGGCATACTGGGTAAAACCACCACCTATGTGTCGTAATGTACCGCTCTGAAGACGTGTCAGTAGCAACGATTGCGTGGTGCACCCCCTGCAGACGTGGCAGGTGTAACGGGTGTATAACAACCTATGAATCGAGATGTTATTGTTCTGAAAACGTGTCAGTAACAATAACCTGCATGCCGCCTCCCTCTGCAGACGTGGCAGGCATAACGGGTAAGCAGGCCACCTATGAATTCGTAACGTTATCGTTCTGAAGACGTGTCAGTAACCTTTGTGACAGTATCACCCATAGTGAGCATGGGAGTAGAAACACCACCAGGTGAAACGGAATCAATGAGATTGCTAAGTGTGAATGATACGGACGTACAGCTAATTAAATAATGTGAGCTTGTGTACCGTGTAGAGGCTATGCGTGAAGCCGTAGAGATACTGTGGATGTACGAGTAGTGCCCCATGCGTGTATGAGAATAAGGCCATGAGCGTACAGACGATAAGCAAGTTATAAAGGTACGAACAGTGAAGATGCCCTACCCGTGTGAACAGGTCAAGGTATGCCAGGATAATCAAAGCCAAGAACGAATGAATAGTATGGATGCCATGTTTAATGAACATGACAAGCAAGTTGACCATGTACACCCCATGAGCGTATGAAAGTATGGCGCGCCATGACCTGTGAACAGTACGCCTATGATCGTAGCCGTGTAGACACAATGAGTGTACTTGCAAGGTAAGCTGTAAATGTACTTGCAGTATGCACGTTACTAGTGTACGTATGGAGCGTACGTGCCGTGAAAGCGTTGATATATATATATATATATTTTTTTTTCTTCTCTCGTGTAGAATAGCGGGTAGAATTACAAGTGTATGGCCGTATGGGCTGCTAGCGAATGACCATGTAACGTGATGAGCGTATGTACAGAAACCATGACATTAAGTATGGTACACTAGTTTACAGGTGCCCACCGCTATCAAGAACAGCATCTTAGCAATCACTATCTCTTATCAGTAATGTTCTTTAAGGAGTACTTTTCAGCGCTAATTGCCGCGCCGGAGTACCCCCAACAATGCTCCCACCCAACCAGGGACGGACTGATCCACCGTAAACATGAAATTCAGTACAGAGAATGGCATACATCAATGCACTGCAACCTCCATAACATGACAATGGTCTCCACTGCCACATAACGGCAGCAGTAGCTGGCCGCGAAGCTCCGACGTGACACTGCATCTGTGGTAATCAGTTAGAAAACGTGTACCAGCTATGAGCGAGATACCCATGGTCGGTATGTACTGGAGTCACCCAGCAGTGTCAGTAACTATGGACGCATCACTATGTAGTGTAGTGTAGTATAGTCACGTGAGGCTTCGCAGCCAATCATGCTAGGGGGGGCGTGTGTACTGGCCCGGCGATGGTTATCTTGCAGGTAAGTAAACAGCGGAACAAGAGAAGCTTAACCACAAACTGATGGCCCGCTGGTTCTGGTACCACCCTAGCACATCCTGGGACGTCACAGGCCAAGCAGGCGGGTGGCCATCCTACCTTACTTCATAAGCTATTTTCCAACAGTGGGACCAGAACCAGATGTGAGCAGCTATCCGAGCACTGCATGATTTTCGGCGGGAGATCCACCACACACATCCTCACCATGCCACGTCCGCAAAATGTCCCGTACGCCCCTCCCGCATGAGCAGGGGCGTTATATACCACTGCCCCTAACCTCGATTGCTCTATACCCCGCCTGAACGTGTGTGGGGGGGGCGCGGAAGCTCCCGCCCCTCACAAAAATTCAGCCGATAGGCTTCCCACATATTGTAAAGATTTCTCCCTAGGGATAGCTCTGGGATCATCCTTGACACAGCCACAGGACACGTTTCCACTTCAATCAGCAGGCAAACAACAGTTTTTTATGCAAGTCTGGCTCCTCACCAGCTTTATTAGACAGGTTGCAGGATTAATAAAAACATAAGACAGGAACAAACAAAATCCTAGACCGTCTAGTAACTAACTAAACAATCCAGCGTGCACTGATGAGCTTTTCCCGGCCAGTTAAACTTATGCCTCCTGCACCCTCCAGTGTTTGCAACCTCTTGCTGTGTGTCTCGTCTACACTTGGGGCCACTCACAGCTCGGGCTGTGTGTTCCTCACCAGGACCCCTGCCTCCCCCTACAGCCACCTTGCTGTCTTCTGGGGAGAGCCCCAACTATTCTGTCTGACTTCCTTTTAAACACACTTCCCCTTTCTGCTATTTCATTAATTAGGCCACAGGTGGAGGTTTCTCCAGGGTTAGCTTGGGAAATACACCCTTCCATTGCCACAGTGTCACTGTGTATATATATATATATATATATATATATATATATATATATATATACATATATGTTCGAGCATAGCTTCTAAATGGCCAGAGATATTTCAATTAAAATTGATACACATTTCTTATATGCCAACAATAATATAATAGAGTTTAGGCAGGTCCTGATACCGACAATATCTGCAACTTGAGAGTAAAACAGCTGAGCCCGGACAGTAAAATCATAATTATCCACAATGTTACTGAAAGTCATATGCAAGTCTATGGAATTACGGGTACATTTCCTGATTGCATTACTCTCAGGCTGCGGAGTTTGCCTGGGAGTTTTAAACATCCTGCCGCCAACCAATGTCATGGTAAAGTGTAATTTAACTGTCCAGCAGGCAGGTGCAGATAATAGTTTGTGTAGAAGCAGGGAGAGGGGATAATACAGGCAGGGGAGAAAATATGTATATTTTTTTGCAGGCTGAGAGAAGAGTGAGGGGGAGAGAAGATATCAGTGTGGGGGTAGCACTTCTGCTGTGAGGTGTGCAGGAAGGATGGGCAGCCTATCACTACTGGAGCTTCAGGGCACTAGGAAAGCTGGCTGGCACACAGTATGAATGTGACACAACTTTCCCAGTCTCCTGAACAGCTCCAATATTGCTGCTTTTGCAGACAGATATTCTCTTCAGGAGACTGGGAAAGCTGGGTGGCAGGCAAAACACAGTGCAGGGCTCACAGTGCTCCTCCAGCTTTCCCAGTCTCCTGAAGAGATTATGAGTCTGGTAGCCTTCTTTAGATATGGGAATCTATGGATCCATTTATCTCATACACTAGGACCTATGCCAGAACTTATGTTAAACAAACACTGCTTAAAGGGGAATGGCAGCTATTCAAAGGCCATGATACTATCAGTTCTCAGCAGCTAACACCAGCTAATGCAACAGTGTACAAGTACAGAAGCTGTGCCTGTCACTTACTGATGCCCCTCTGGTGGCTGGTTAGATGTCACGGTCAGCAATGACCATGGTGTCCAAATTGTTAGACAGAAGGAAGCGGCTCCGTCTATCACCCCATCAGTATCCAACTATTGGCACCCCAGCGGATCAGCAGATTGAAGGAGCTGTGTGCACCCCATGCAAGTCATTGCTAACCAGCAACTGCGCTGTGCTTTTAGTAGTGTCTCTTCCTATTAGTACAATTCACCTGTTAGGATTTGGCAGGCTGGATGTGGATCATCTGTGTCAGCGAGGGATTGGCGTGGACTGTGTCGGTGGACCGGTTCTAGGTTGCTACTGGTATTCACCAGAGCCCGCCGCAAAGCGGGATGGTCTTGCTGCGGCGGTAGCAACCAGGTCGTAACCACCGGCAACGGCTCAACCTCGCTGACTGCTGAGAAGGCGTGGGACAGAAGGACTAGACAGAGGCGAGGTCAGACGTAGCAGAAGGTCAGGGCAGGCGGCAAGGTTCGTAGTTAATGGTGATAGCAGAAGGTCTGGAAACACAGTTATGGCAAACACAGGAAACGCTTTCTCTAGGCACAAGGGCAACAAGATCCGGCAATGCTGGGAAGGGGAAGTGAGGTTATATGAGCAGGGAGCAGGTGGAAGCTAATTAGACTGATTTGGGCCAGGCACCAATCATTGGTGCACTGGCCCTTTAAATCTTAGAGAGCCAGGACGTGACAGCCGGGGACCGGGACAGGTGAGTAGCTTGGGATGCGATTCGCGAGCGGGCGCGTCCCGCTATGCGAATCGCATCCCCGCCGGCAGTGTCAGTGCAGCGCTCCCGGTCAGCGGTTCTGACCGGGGCGCTGCAGAGAGGGGAACGCCGCGAGCGCTCCGGGGAGGAGCAGGGACCCAGAGCGCTCGGCGTAACATCACCGCAGCTTCATCCCCTTTAAAAGGGTACTCCACTGCTCAGTGTTTGGCACAGCTGTCACGCCCACCTCCCATAGACTTGCATTGAGGGGGCATGTGTGACGTCATGAGGGGTGGGGCTATGACGTCACAAACTGCCAGCTTCGGCTCTAGGCGTTCGGAACATTTTGTTTCAAACGCTGAGCAGCAGAGCACCCCTTTAAGTTAAAGGGACTGAACTGTAATACCAGACACAGCCACTACACTCCATATATAGAGGGTGAAATACTTAAATACAGATCCTTTTTCTTTACTGTCTAGGAGAGAAATATGGCTCTTAAATTTGTTTTACAGATTTGCTCATACTGGGTTGCTGGGTTCAAATCCCACCAAGGACCTCATTTGCACGGAGTTTGTATGTTCTCCCTATGTTTGTTTGTGTACTCCAGTTTCCTTCCACGCTCCAAAAGCATACTAATGAATTTAGATTGTGAGCCCAATGTGGACAGGGACCAATTTGAGTGATGACAAGGTCTGTACAGCGCTACGGAATATCTGGGCACTACAAAATTAAAGTAGTATTTCAAAATGTATTCTTGTTATGTAAATTCTGAACACAATTTATGACCCTTACTCAGTGGCATTGTCCTCTCCTGACACCAATCTTAGGTATGTTCAGATGAGCAGATTTACAGCGTATTTTACACTGCAAATCTGCTGCTGAAGGACCTCTGTATGCTGCCTTTACATCTGCCTGCTCGGAGCGGCATGCACGGTGTACTCGCACACATCGCGGCCGCTCCCCCTGCTCACTGAGCTAGGCCGGGAGCTGCCGCGATGTGCGAGCATATTGTGCATGCGCATGGCGACTCACACATTGCAGTGTGTCTGCTCGTAGCAGCATATTGCCGCTCCAAGCAGGCACATGTAAAGGCAGCATATAGAGGTCCTTCAGTGGCAGATCCGCAGAGAAATACGGGTAGAAAATCCGCTCATCTGAAGGGCGCCCCCAGGTATAGAAAAACAGGAAAGCAAACAGTGTATCCAGTATTGGGCAGTCTCTATCCATGAAGCAGCATAGGTGTTATAATGTATACAGTGTGAATTTGGGTAGAAAACAGACATGGTGCACATCTACAATCTTGTATAATGATTTAATTGCTTCTCAGCATAATATCAAAAACTAACAGGTTGTTAGTATACATTTTTGATCAAAAAGTACAAGCCCACTCGCCACGTCAAGGCCACCTATTTAGAGTGGGTCCCTAACGTCCCTAGCATAAAATGGTGTGGCACTGGGCGGCGACCACCACCGCCGCGACACAAGTGCCCACAGGGGGGAAAAATATAATGTATACATTTTACAATGTGCAGCAGTGTTTTCCAAAAAGTTTGTCTCCAGCTGTTGCAAAACTACAACCCACAGCATGTCCCAATCCGCTGAGTGGAAGGCGGGAGGGCCCTTACCTGCCTCCTTGCCGTCCAATCGGTGACCTTCTGCTGCAGAGCACCGATAACACTGATCGATGCTGAGCCAAAACTTAGCATTAAATAGTGTATGCAATCGAAAGATTGCATGGTATAGCCCCCCTATGGGGGCTAAAAAAAAAAAAAACTTTAAAAAAAGGAACAAACCCCTCCCCTAATAAACGTTTGAATCACCCCCCAATTCCCATTCTTTAAATAAAATTATGTAATAAAAAAAAAACATAAAAATATATGCGTGTGTAAATGTCCAAACTATTAAAATACAAGGTTAGTTAAACCGCACGGTTGATGGCGTACACATAAAAAATATACTAAAGTCCAAAATAGTGCATTTTTGGCCACTTCATATACCATAAAAAATTTAGAAAAATAAAAAAAAGTTATAGAGGTAAGAAGATTTTAAATATTTTAAACATACTAATTTTGGTGCATGTAGTTAGGATTTTTTTTCAAGTTGTAAAATAAAATGTACAAAAATTGGGTATTGGGAATAAAGATAACGTCCCTAAAGGCCCTAAAATTTACAAATAGGCTTTTTTTTTAAATATCACCCCTCTAAATAAGTTTTTTTTTTGTTCCGCCACAGATTATATTATAAAATAAGTGAAGTAATTACAAAGTACAATTTCTGATGCAAAAAACAAGCCCTTATATGGGTCTGTAGGTGCAAAATTGAAAGCATTATGATTTTTAGAAGGGGAGGAGGAAAAACATGTATAAACGAAAAATCACAAATCACAATGTTACTCAGTACCTCATCCTGATCATGAACATGTCATTTTTAGGTATATAATTTGGATATTCCTTTTGCCTTATCTAACACTGCCTCTCCTCCTCTTCCCCAACCCCATCCCCCCCTTAATAGACCTTCCTATCACTAAAACTAAACTAAATAAGAAAGTAGCATTTGGCTCCTCCCCCTCTCGAAATCCACCTTTCAATCCAGATCCAACCACATTACTCACGTCCTCCCTCTCACCTATTTGATATACACTACCATACATATTCTTCAATCCCCCCTTTTTCTCTCTTTCTTCCCCTCCCCTCCCTTACTCCCTACTAATTTAGTATTTAAAAATGTCCTCCCCTTGCCAGTGAAGAGTGCTGCACCTTCATGCCCCACTCCTCTCTGACTACTTGTGTTCCACTGATGCATTTATTACGCACCCCACAGGATCAACAATTTCGGGGAGGACCTTTAATCCCTTAAGGACTGAGCCCTTTTTCACCTTAAGGACTCAGCCCTTTTTTGCAATTCTGACCACTGTCACTTTATTCATTAATAACGCTTGGATACTTTTACCAATTATTCTGATTCCGACATTGTTTTTTCATGACATATTCTACTTTAACACAGTGGTAAATTCTCATCGTTACTTGCATCCTTTCTTGGTGAAAAATCCCAAAATTTCATAAAAATGTAGATGTTTCACAGGAATAGCAGCAAGATAAAGGAGAAAATTCTAAATCTTCATTTTTTTACACTCGCATGTTCTTGTTGACCCAATCTTTTAAATTTTACAAGAGGCAAAAGGAAAAAAATCCCCCCAAAATTTGTAACCCAATTTCTCTCCAGTAAGGAAATACCTCATATGTGTATGTCAAGTGTTCGTAGGGCGCAGTAGAGGGCTCAGAAGGGAAGGAGCAACAATGGGATTTTGGAGAGTGAATTTTGCTGAAATGGTTTTTGGGGGGGCATGTCACATTTAGGAAGCCCCTATGGTGCCAGAACAGCAGAAAATCCCACATGGCATACCATTTTGGAAACTAAACCCCTCAAGGCACGTAACAAGGGGTCCAGTGAGCCGTAACACCCCACAGGTGTTTGACGACTTTTCGTTAAAGTTGGATGTGTAAATGATTTTTTTTTTTCCACTAAAATGCAGGTTTTCCCCCAACTTTTACATTTTTACAAGGGGTTATAGGAGAAAATACCCCCCAAAATATGTAACCCATCTCTTCTAAGTATGGAACTACACCATGTGTGGATGTCAAGTGCACTGCGGGCGCACTACAATGCTCAGAAGAGAAGAAGTCACATTTGACTTTTGGAAAGCAAATTTTGCTGAAATGGTTTTTGGGGGACATGTCGCATTTAGGAAGCCTGTATGGTGCCAGAACAAAAAAAAAAAAAAAAAAAAACACATGGCATACTATTTTGGAAACTACACCCCTCAAGGAACGTAACAAGGGGTACAGTGAGCCTTAACACCCCACATGTGCTTGACAAATTTCCGCTAAATTTGGACGTGAAAATGAAAAATTTGAGTTTTACCACAAATTTTTCATTTTCACAAGGGGTAATTGGAGAAAAAGCCTCCCAAAATTTGTAACCCCATTTCTTCTGAGTATGGAAATACCCCATATATGGATGTAAAGTGTTCTGCGGGCAACTACAATGCTCAGAAGAGAAGGAGCGCCATTGAGCTTATGGCAAGAGAATTTGTTTGGAATGGAAGTCAGGGGCCATATGCATTTACAAAGCCCTCCGTGGTGCCAGAACAGTGGACCCCCCACATGTGACCCTATTTTGGAAACTACACCCCTCACAGAATTGAGAGGTGCAGTGAACATTTACACCCCACTGGCGTTTTACAGATCTTTGGAACAGTGGGCTGTGCAAATGAAAAATGTAATTTGTCAGACACCTGTGAGGTGTAAATGTTCAGTGCACCCATTATTACAATACGTGAGGGGTGTAGTTTCCAAAATGGGGTCACATGTGGGGGGGGGGGGGTCCACAGTTCTGGCACTATGGGGGCTTTGTAAACACACATGGCCTTCAATTTCGGACACATTCTCTTTCCAGAAGCCCAATGGCGCTCTTTCTCTTCTGAACATTGTAGTTCGCCCACAGAGCACTTTACATCCACAAATGGGGTATGTTCTTACTCAGAAGAAATGGGGCTACACATTTTGGGGGGCTTTTTTCCTATTCTCCCTTGTGAAAATGAAAAATGTAGGGTAACACCAGCTTTAGTGAAAAAAATTGTTTTTTTCATTTTCACATCCAACTTTAACGGAAATTTGTCAAACACCTGTGGGGTTTTAGGGCTCACTTTACCCCTTGTCACATTCCGTGAGGGGTGTAGTTTCCAATATGGGGTCACATCTGGGTATTTATTGTTTTGCGTTTATGTCAGAACCGCTGTAAAATCAGCCACCCCTGTGCAAATCACCAACTTAGACCTCAAATGTACATGGCACGCTCTCACTTCTGAGCCATGTTGTGTGCCCGCAGAGCACTTAACGCCCACATATGGGGTAGTTCTGTACTCGAGAAATCGTGTTACAAATTTTGGGGGTCTTTTTTTCCTTTTACCGCTTGTGAAAATTAAAAATATGGGGCAACACCAGCTTTTTAGAGTAAAAATGATTTTTTTTACACTAACATGCTGGTGTAGACCCCCAACTTTACCTTTTCATAAGGGATAAAAGGAGAAAAAGCCCCCCAAAATTTGTAACACAATTTCTCCCGAGTACGGAGATACCCCATATGTGGCCCTAAACTGTTTTCTTGAAATACGACAGGGCTCCGAAGTGAGAGAGCACCATGCGCATTTGAGGACTAAATTGGGGATTTGAATCCTCCACAAAAATGCCCTACGGCAGTGTTTCCCAAACAGGTTGTTTCCAGCTGTTGCAAAACTCCTGGCCTTGACAGTCAGTGGCTATCCGGCAATACTGGTAGTTGTTATTTTACAATGAGTTTCTCGCTGGGAGTTTGAGCTGCGGCAGAAAATTTGCCGCATCTCAAACTTGCAGCAGAACTCGCTGTAAACCCGCCTGTGTGAATGTACCCTGTACATTCACATGCTGGGAGTTGTAGTTATGCAACAACTGGAGGCACATTGGTTGCAAAACACAGAGATTGTTAGTTAACTCAGTGTTTCGCAACCAGTGTGCCTCCAGCTGTTGCAAAACTAGAACTCCCAGTACGTACAGTCTCTCAGTGCATGCTTGGAGTTGTATTTTTGCAACAGCTGGAGGCAAACTGGTTGCAAAACACTGAGTTAGGTAACAAACTCGGTTTCACTACCAATGTGTCTCTAACTGTTGCAAAACTGCAACATTCAGCATATTGACAGTCGAAGGGCATGCTGGGAGTTGTAGTTTTGCAACAGCTGGAGGCACACTGCTACAACTCCCAGCATGCCTTTGGTAGTCTGTGCATGCTGGGAGTTGTAGTTATGCAACAGCTGGCTGCACACTTTTTCATAGAAAAAATGTGCCTCCAGCTGTTGCAAAACTACAACCCCCAGCATGCACAAACTATCAAAGGGCATGCTGGGAGTTGTATTTGGAACTCCAGCTGTTGCAAAACTACAACTCCCAGCATGCCCTTTGGCTGTGCATGCTGCGGGTTGTTGCTAAGCAGCAGCAGGAAGTGAACAGGCCTCACCTCCTGCTGTATCCTGCCGCTGGGACCGCCGCCACTGCTGCTCCTGTTGCCGCCACCGATCCCGAGGGAACCCCCGCCGGACCAGGGCAAGGTAGGAGACCCCCGCCGTTGCCGATCTCCGCCATCTTTGCCGTCCCGATCGCCACCCAGAAGCGTCGTGAGTGATCGGTCATTTCAACCAATCAATCATGTGATCGTGAGGCGGCACCCGTGCCTCCTCACTCCTGTTGGGTAATGGTGATTGGGGCTGTCTCGGACAGCCCCATTCACCCTTTTTTTCCGGGTCACCAGAGACCCGATTGACCTGGAAAAGCCGCAAATCGTTGGTCTGAATTGACCGACAATTTGCGGCGACATGGGGGGGTCTCGGGACCCCCCAGGGGTTTGACCGGGAAGCCTGCTGTGCTGATACATATCAGCAGTCACCCCGGTCCGGTCCACGCCTGGCGAGCGGTGGGGACCGGAATTCCCACTGGCGTATCCATACGCTGTCAGTCCTTAAGGACTTTAAAACGGGGGCATATGCATACGCCCGCAGTCCTTAAGGGGTTAAAAGATATTTTACCTATTTTTTTCTCCTTTTTTTCCCCCTCCCTCCCTCTTTTTGTTTTTTTTCCTCCTTCCTTTTCTTTTTTTATTTCCTTTTTTTTTGTCATATATAGGGGAGACCACTCATATCTAACTCATTCATTTAATCCAATGCCAAAACTCTCAATCACTCAATTGTTATTCCAACTTTGAGAAAAGCGGAACGAGGGAGGAGAGCCAAAAAACAGGGAAAAAGGAAAAAAAACTCACAAGGAAGAAAAAAAGAAAAGAGAAAAAATTGCTCTACTGCTCTATTGGGGCGTTTTCAAGCTTAAAGGCATACTCCAGTGGAAAACTTTTTTTTTTTTTTTTTTTTTAAATCAACTGGTGCCACAAAGTTAACTAGATTTGTAAAATATTTCAATTTAAAAATCTTGATCCTTCCAGTACTTATCAGCTGCTGTATGCTCCAGAGGAAGTTGTATTTCTTTCTGGAGTTCTTTTCTGTCTGACCACAGTGCTCTCTGCTGACACTGTATCAGGAACTGTCCAGAGGAGCATAGGTTTGCTATGGGTATTTGCTTGTACTCTGGACAGTTCCTGACATGGACTGAAGTGTCAGCAGAGAGCACTGTGGTCAGAGAGAAAAGAAATCCAAAAAGAAAATAACTTTCTCAGTAGCATACAGCAGCTGATAAGAACTGGAAGAGTTAAGATTTTAAATAGAAGTAATTTACAAATCTGTTCAACTTTCTAGCACCAGTTGATTAAAAAAAATGTGTTTTTCACTGGAGTACCCCTTTAATGCCTAATGCAGCAGTAGCTGAAAATATGGCTCTGGGCACTGCGGCTTATCATTACATGCTAATAATCACAGATCATACAGGTTTAACATTGCCGCCACCAGTGAAGGTAGCAGTGCGCAGGCCAGGAAGCTGCTTTTAACCCCCTTAAGGACCCGGCCAATTTTATTTTTGAGTTTTCGTTTTTTTCCTCCACACCTTTTAAAATCCATAACTCAATTATATTGACCCATATAAGGGCTTGTTTTTTGCACAACCAATTGTACTTTGTAAAGACATTACTCATTTTACCATAAAATGTATGGTAAACCCCAAAAAAATTTTGGGGGGGAAATTTAAACCAAAACTACAGTTTTGCAAATATTGGAGGGTTTCGTTTTGACACTGTATACTTTAACCCCTTAAATACGCAGGGTTTTTCAGTTTTTGCATTTTCATTTTTTCCTCCTTACCTTTTAAAAATCATAACCCTTTCAATTTTCCACCTAAAAATCCATATTGTGGCTTATTTTGTGTGTCACCAATTCTACTTTGCATTGACATCAGTCATGTTACCCAAAAATCCACGGCGAAACAGAAAAAAAATCATTCTGTGACAAAATGGAAGAAAAAACACAATTTTGTAACTTTTGGGGGCTTCCGTTTCTACGCATATTTCGGAAAAAATGACACCTTATCATTATTCTGTAGGTCCATACGGTTAAAATGATACCCTAGTTATACAACTTTAATGTTGTCGTACTTCTGGAAAAAATCATAACTACATGCAGGAAAATTTATACGTTTAAAAATGTCTTCTTCTGACCCCTCTAACTTTTTTATTTTAGGGCTCATTTTTTGCGCCGTGATCTGAAGTTTTTATTGGTACCATTTTTGTTTTGATCTGACTTTTTGATCACTTTTTATTCATTTTTTAATGGTATGAAAAGTGACCAAAAATACGCTTTTTTGGACTTTGAATTTTTTTTACGTGTACGCCATTAATTAACGATATATTTTTATAGTTTGGATATTTACACACGCGGCGATACCACATATGTTTATTTTTATTTACACAGTTTTATTTTTTTAATGGGAAAAGGGGGTCGATTCAAATTTTTATTAGGGAAGGGGTTAAATTACCTTTATTAACACTTTTTTTTTACATTTTTTTTGCAGTGTTATATCTCCCATAGGGACCTATAACACTGCACACACTGATCTCCTATGCTGATCACTGGCGTGTATTAACACGCCTGTGATCAGTGTTATCGGCACTTGACTGCTCCTGCCTGGATCTCAGGCACGGAGCAGTCATTCGCCGATCGGACACCGAGGAGGCAGGTAAGGTCCCTCCCGGTGTCCTGCAAGCTGTTCGGGACGCCGCGATTTCACCGCGGTGGTCCCGAACAGCCCGACTGAGCAGCTAAGATACTTTCACTTTCGCTTCAGACACGACGGTCAGCTTTGATCGCCGCGTCTGAAGGGTTAATACAGGGCATCACCGCGATCGGTGATGTCCTGTATTAGCTGCGGGTCCTGGCCATTGATGGACGCCGGGACCGACCCGATATGATGCGGGAGGACGTAAATAAACATCCTTCGTCGTTATGGAGTTATGGTAAAAATGAGATGTTTTCTTTCTTCTGTGGGTCAATACAATTAAAATGATACCCATGGTGGAGGTGACACGTGGTTATGTTAGTGGAAATACCTGATCCCTTTGTGACGCCAGACACTGTTAGACTATACACGGTCCGAGGTTGGAGACAGGTTCTCCTGGGCCAGACACGGAGAGGAAATGAACATACCTACAGTTACAGATAACTGTCTTTACTGAGCTGGGTGCAGATGATAATACACGTACAGCTGGCTTTAGGTGAGAGAGTGCAGTGTAACCTCTTGGGAGCCCTGTTGCCTTGCTGGGACTTATGGTGCTTACACCAAACAGATTAATACTGACTTGTGAGACGGAAGGTTGAATCCTGGTTGGTAGGGTCCTGCCAAGGTACTGAAGCCTTCTCCACAAGGGCATGAACTTCCACCGTGTGAGTAATCCTTGCAAGATGACCAGTTAACCCCTTAAGGACTCAGCCCATTTTGGCCTTAAGGACTCAGACAATTTAATTTTTACGTTTTCATTTTTTCCTCCTCGCCTTCTAAAAATCATAACTCTTTTATATTTTCATCCACAGACTAGTATGAGGGCTTGTTTTTTGCGCGACCAGTTGTCCTTTGTAATGACATCACTCATTATATCATAAAATGTATGGCGCAACCAAAAAACACTATTTTTGTGGGGAAATTAAAACGAAAAACGCAATTTTGCTAATTTTGGAAGGTTTCGTTTTCACGCCGTACAATTTATGGTAAAAATGACGTGTGTTCTTTATTCTGAGGGTCAATACGATTAAAATGATACCCATTATTATATACTTTTATATTATTGTTGCGCTTAAAAAAAATCACAAACTTTTTAACCAAATTAGTACGTTTATAATCCCTTTATTTTGATGACCTATAACTTTTTTATTTTTCCGTATAAGCGGCGGTATGGGGGCTCATTTTTTGCGCCATGATCTGTACTTTTTTTTTATACCACATTTGCATATAAAAAACTTTTAATACATTTTTTATAATTTTTTTTTAAATAAAATGTATTAAAAAAGTAGGAATTTTGGACTTTTAAAATTTTTTTTCGTTCACGCCGTTCACCGTACGGGATCATTAACATTTTATTTTAATAGTTCGGACATTTACGCATGCAGCGATACCAAATATGTCTATAAAAAATGTTTTTTACGCTTTTTGGGGGTAAAATAGGAAAAAACGGACGTTTTACTTTTTTATTGGGGGAGGGGATTTTTCACTTTTTTTTTACTTTTACTTTTACATTTTTTTACATTTTTTTTTACACTTGAATAGTCCCCATAGGGGACTATTCATAGCAATACCATGATTGCTAATACTGATCTGTTCTATGTATAGGACATAGAACAGATCAGTGTTTTCGGTCATCTCCTGCTCTGGTCTGCTCGATCACAGACCAGAGCAGGAGACGCCGGGAGCCGCATGGAGGAAGGTGAGGGGACCTCCGTGCGGCGTTCTGAATGATCGGATCCCCGCAGCAGCGCTGCGGGCGATCCGATCGTTCATTTTAATCGCGAACTCCCGCAGATGCCGGGATCTGTATTGATCCCGGCACCTGAGGGGTTAATGGCGGACGCCCGCGAGATCGCGGGCGTCGGCCATTGCCGGCGGGTCCCTGGCTGCGATCAGCAGCCGGGATCAGCCGCGCATGACACGGGCATCGCTCCGATGCCCGCGGTTATGCACAGGACGTAAATGTACGTCCTGGTGCGTTAAGTACCACCTCACCAGGACGTACATTTACGTCCTGCGTCCTTAAGGGGTTAAGATATTAGATTTGAACTAGGCCTCTCCTCAGATCACACGGCACACACACCTGAACCACACACCACATATATACATATAACAAGAATATAATTGATCTGGAAAAATATATTAGTTTGCAATAGAATGCAATCATATTTAATATTACATAAGTACTTTGGTGCGCCCAACACCATACGCTACCAAACTGCCCGAGACAGTCCAAAGTTACAGGACAGTTATTGGAGCTGGGACACCACATGGTCACATGCAAATCTATTATTGTACTACTTTAAAAAAATCTCAAACTTTTTTTATTTTATTTTTTTAAACAAAATAAGTATGTTTAAAATCTCCCTATTTTGACCACCTATAACTTTTCAATTTTTCTGTATACGGGGCTGTATGAGGGCTCATTTTTTGCACTATGACCTGTTGTTTATTTAGGTACCACTTTTGCGTATATGTGACAGGGAGTAGAGGCATTTTAATAAAAATAAACAGTCATGAAGAATATGTTAAAAAGCTTTTTTGATCTTCAGCCAATCAGAGAGCAGAACTACTCAAATAGAACTCCCAGGAGGTAACAGTGTGTCATACATGTGATGTCATAACTATTGTCCACCAGAGAGCAGCACTGAGCAGAAATAACACTGCTCCTGTTCATTCTTCATCAGTGAGGGGCCGGTGCTGGACACTGTAGGTACCCGGGAATGCATAGTCATATACATGACTGTGTGTGGTAAGTGTTACATTGTTGTGTCCAAAAGGTCTTGAGTGCAGTTCCACGTGCATTTCTATAATAAACATGTAGTTAATCTATCTTTTGTTTTCCTATTTTAGATGCACTATTTCCAGGACGTGGAGTCGCATTTCCGGACCTACAGCAAGAAGTTGGATGAAGGCGTAGCCCCTCGGATCACGCACATACACGGACACATTTGCCCAAATTATAGAGGTAATCTCCTTTAGTATGCCCAGAGGAAGGGCAATACAGTAGCCATGGATTCCCTACAGGTTTCCTCCCCTCTGGAGGTTTTTCCTGTCCTGAGTTAGTTACTGTACGCTCTTTGTGAGTGATGGAGGTTACAAAAAATCCCTACAAAAATTTTTAATAAATAATAAATAAAGTTCCCCCTTTTTTTTTTAACTGTTCTTTGACTTGTTCATTTATTTTATTTCTGTTTGGGAAGAATAGTGTCAGCAAAATGTAGATGACATGAGTTTTTATTTTAAGTGTCCTGCGCGATCTGCAAAATGTGGTGTGGAGAGAGGCAGCTGATGTTTTTAACTTCACCCCTATACATGGGATGGGGGATAAGCAGCTGATCGCGGGGGTCTGATAGCTGGGGACCCCTGCGATCTCTGGGATGAGACCCAGCGCTCAGTGAGAAGTGTGTGCACCCACAGAAATGAATGGAGAGCGTGCCATCTACCTGGGAGACACGACAACCTTCTTGCGAGTATGATAAAGAAGGGAGCCTATGCTTCAGAACTGGATATATTGATATCCCTGAAGTTTATTTGACTGTGTAAAGGTCTCCAAAGTGCTGGTCGTGCCTAAGTGTATAATCGGGAGATTTATCAAAACCTGTGGAGAGGAAAAGTTGACAGATCAACTGGTCTGTCTGATCAGATCGCTTCTTTCATTTTTCAGAGGTCTTGTTGAAGTGTACCTGTCGTCAAGAAAAACTTTTTATATAATGTAGATAATAGCATTATATGTATATTTGTAATATACATTGGTTAAAAAATGTGTATATTTTTGTCACTGCAGCTATTGCCTGTGTGTCTCTATGAGGAGTCCAAATACAGGAAGTGAGGGTGGACAAGTGGCGCTCTGTGCACTAAGAAAAAGCAGGACAGTGTGCACTGAGGCTCTATAACATGCTCCTGGCTCATATATCAGGATGATTGACAAGCCAGGAGCCTGCACAGATCCCTGTTTGTCCTGCCCTCACTTCCTGTTTTTGGACTCATCATAGAGACACACAGACAATAGCTGCAGGGACAGCATTTTTTCACCCAAAAATATACACAATTTTTAATCAATGTATATTACAAATACACATATAATTGTATTATCTACATTATATAAAAAGTTTATGTTAACGACAGCTACACTTTAAGAATGAAAGAAGCGATCTGATTGGTTGCTATGGGCAACTGGTCAACTTTTCCTCTGCACAGGTTTTGATAAATCTCCCCAATAATTATTACAACCATGTCACACATTTAGGGTTGCCACCTGGCCGTTATTTTAGACGCCCTGCCGGTATTTTTTATATACATAAACCGGCAATGCAATGGCCGGTATTTATCTAAAGCCCCCCCCCCCCCCCCCCGCGCTGTGATATGCAGAGATGGAGAGGAGAAAGCTAACTCCGCCCCCCTCCCTCTGCCAGCTGAGCTCTGATTGGTGGAGGCTTCTCCCTCACCCACACAGGCCTGTTATCTGCCTGCAGGAAGCTCGGCACAGAGGGAGAAGATTAACCCCTTCCCGTCTGCCCTCATCCTACAGTAAGTGACTGCAGCCCCTCTAAGTACTTACACTGTGACTGATAAGGGGGGGGGGGAGGGGAGATTGCAGAGCAGTAGATTGATGAGAACATTAAAGGGGTACTCCGGTGGAAAACACATTTTTTTTAATCAACTGATACCAGAAATGTAAACAGATTTGTAAATTACTTCTATATAACATTACTCATCAGCTGCTGTATGCTCCAGAGGAAGTTATGTAGTTCTTTTCAGTCTGACCACAGTGCTCTCTGCTGACACATCTGTTCATGTCAGGAACTTTCCAGAGCAGGAGCAAATCCCCATAGCAAACCTCTCTTGTTGTGGACAGTTCCTGACATGGTGAGCGGTGTCAGCAGAGAGCACTGTGGTCAGACAGAAAAGAACTACATAACTTCCTCTGGAGCATACAGCAGCTGATAAGTACTGGAAGGATTCAGATTTTTCTACAACTACAGTACTACAACTATCATTGTGGTCTGTCTGTTTCTCCTGTGCCTCCTCCAACCTTGACTCTTATGGAGCACAGACACACCACACTGGGAGTTGTAGTACTTTCATTTTTACTCTGAGAAATACAGTTCCCCTATAACTGTGCATCTTCTGTCAAAGTAAGAGGCTCAGCCTTAGGGTTAGTTCACACATCCTTATTTATGTGGCAGATTTTGCTTTCTTATTGGCTTCAATGGGTAACTAAATCTGCTACAGCAAATCTGCAGCAGAAAATACAGTGTGAACTGTCCCTTAGGGTCGTTTGCATGATAAGATTTGTTTTCAAACTTGTACCATGTTTCCCGCTGTGAATTTGAATGGTGGACGGGCTCTCTGCAGCCTGTCCACAGTAGATTTTCGGCAGTGGAATTTCCACTGTGGAAAATCTGCCTCTGACCCTATCGACTACAATGGGGTCTGTGGCAGATTTTCCGTAGTGGAAATTCTGCTGCGTGTATTTGCTGCAGACAGCCCGCAGAGAGCCCGTCCCCAAAATCAAATCTGCCTGTGTGAAGGCACATTTTGCTGCCCTTTGACTTCAATGGGTATGAAAATAATACACAGTAAAATATGCACATGTCAACGTACCCTTATGCAGAATGATGGCTTGTATGGTGGTATTGTTCACTCATAGGATGGCAGTGTTATCTAGTCTTGGTATGGTGGTATTTTTGAGTTCTGGTATGGCGGTGTTATCAAGTCATGGTATGGTGGTGTTACCTAGTCTTGGTATGGTGGTATTTTTCAGCCCTGTTACAGTATTATTTAAGGTAGGGTAAATCTCTGTATACAGATTGGGATACTGGGGCACAGATTACACTAGTCATATATGGGGTCAGTATATAGTATAAATTCATATATGGGGCTCAGTATATAGTATAAATTCATATATGGGGCTCAGTATATAGTATAAATTAATTTGTGTACAAGTATATAGTAAATTCTTATATGGGGTAAGTATGTAGTAAAAATTCATATGTAGAGGTATTAAAAGATTTATTTAAATACAAAAAAAAAAAAAAAAAAAAAAAGGAGAAATACATTTTATTGATTGTGGGCAGCCCTCCTATATGGCTGTGGCTCACACATGGGGCCCCCATGATCCATGAGTTGTCAATCCACCCCAACCCCTCGCTGTGGACCTCACTGCCAGACTCGGAAGGGTGAGGAATTAATTTGCCGACACTGGGCTGGTACATGACGCAACGTGACTGGACATGGGCGGAGCTTCCTGTTATGTTACGTATATATAATTAATTATGAAAATTAGCATAGCCGGTATTTTTTTTGCAAGAAAGTTGGCAACCCTACCCATTGGATAGGGGTTAAGTTATAGTTTGTGGGGGGGTCCGAGCTCTGGGGCCCACTGCGTTCTCCTGTATGGAGCCCCGGCTCTCGCATGGAGTGGCGCATCACGACCTCCGCCCGAATTGGGGGCAGTCATATATCTCTATGGGAGAGTCGAAGATAGCTGAACGGCTCTCCCATAGAAATGTATGGAGGGGGCCATGCATGCCACTCCATACAGGAGATCGCGGGGGGCCTCAGCGCTCGGTCCAGCGGCTAGTGGATACGTTTTATTCCATGAGACTACTCCTTTAACCATATTTTCTGGCTTGCAGCATTTGTGATGGGGTCTGCCATGGTATATTGTCCTTTATTTCGCCTGATGGTCAAGGTCATGTCACTCTATAAGGAGAAAGACAATATATAGAAATATGTCAGCTCGGTTCTACATACGTTTTTTTTCTTTTTTAGATCACAAAGACATTTTAAAATATTAGCGTTTGAGTGCAGTGTTCCAAAATTTCCAAGCAGCAAGCGCCATCTAGTGGTTAGTCAGGGAGCATTTTCAAAGATAATGGCAAAGGCTGAAGGCTTTGGCCACTGCCGTGGACAAACGTCCCTTGGTTCACACAGTGCTTTTAGGGCATTTACAACCACATGATAAAAAAATTCATGTATTTCATTTTTTTCAACACTATTTTAAGTTTTCTTTAAATTGTTAATTATAATATAAATTTTTTTTTACACATGTTTTGGAGAAAGAAAAAAACAAAAAAAAAACAAGATGACGTACCAAAGCAAACTTGGGGGAAGGAGGGGGGATTTACTAAAACTGTCTAATTCTAAGAGAGTGCAAACTTAGGCTATGTTCACATGGCATAGTGTCCACCCTGAAAATGCATCTCCAAGCAGAGACTAAAATCGGAATTTCTGCGGCCAATGTTTCCGCTGTATGCACGGTGAAGCAGAATCCCATTGAATACAATGAGGCTCTGTTGCAATGGAATTTCCAAGCTTTTTCTGCCAGATCCGCTCAGAAATTCTACTGTGCGAACATCGCCTTCCATGGACAGACTTCAAATGCACCAGGTTTTCCGTAGGGTATCAGGCTAATTGACAAATCTATTGCATTCATAGACTGCGTAGTCTAAGTTTTAGTTCACACCAACAAGTAATTGGTTTACTTCAGGCAAAGGTAATGCGTAAAAATTTTGCATTATTTTGGCATAGGGCACTAAATTCTGTCCCACTTCCCCTATCTGTCCATGATACACCCATTCCTAGTAGGCCACACCTTTTTGTCGGGCACGGCGCATTTTCATGCTCCTTTTGGCGCACACACTGTAATAAATGTGCCTCAAATGCTGTGCACATGAGGAGCCCAATTCTGGCACATGAGGTAGCCCAAATAACTATAAAAACACTTAAAAATATATTCAAATATTCATGTAGATCTTTGAAAAGCATTGCAAAAAAATGCACCTAAATGCCTCCAAAAAGTGATGTGTTATAAATCTGCAGTAGTGGACTGTACAGCAAAATTTACAACAATACTATTTATTGGATTTCTTGAATTCTTGCTCATCTTTGCTTAAAATACATTTCTCTAATTTCTGAAAATCTCATACTCATTACTTGTACTGTATAGTTTGCAGTGGATATTGTACAGTTTAGTGCACCTAAAAGGACTGGGAGCACAATTTTTTAGGGACCCTTTTTGTGTTCATTATGACTTTTACTATTTTATGGGCACTGTGGCCTTCATTATTGTAAAGGCACCATAGGTGGCCCTCTTCTAGGTATACTGTGGTGGACACAGTGTGTATC